>NW_027598834.1:0-10000 GCF_964194155.1 Cetorhinus maximus
GTGTACCTACACCACAGGGGCTGCAGCGGTTCAAGAAGGCAGCTCACCCCCACCTTCTCAAGGGGCAATTCGGGATGGGTAATAATTTCTGGCCTATCCAGTGACGCCCACACCTCATAAAAAAAAATTAAAACAACGAGAGGGGGGAGCGGAGGAGACATTTTCCAATGCAGAGGGTGGTCAGGGGCCTGGAACTCACTGGCTTGAAAGGCTGGGAGAGGCTCATCATACAGGGCCACGGACCAGGAGCTATGGAGGTAGGGATTAGACCGGGGTAGCACTCTGGTGGGCTGGCAGAGATGTGACGGGCTGAATGGCCCTCCTGCCGCGCTGGAGATATCTCCGCCTTGCTATTGTCCGACTGACGCTGGTCTCCCTCTCCTCTGACCCTTCACCCAGAGCTCATCGAGGGCGTCAAGGTGGTGACACCCGCGGGTGACGTGACGGAGGGTCAAACCAGGGTGACCATGACCTGCACCATGGCAACGGGGACCTGGGACACCCTGACATGGACCAAGGACGGCAAGAAGATCGTCAGCAATGCTCACACGGTGATAGCCGGCGACAAGTTAATATTTGACAAGGTGGTTAGAGGGGATAGTGGAATGTACTCCTGCTGCGTAAAAAACCCCTTCAGCGAGGGTGCATCCCAGAAACTGCTCAAGGTCTACTGTAAGTATCCCACAGCCTTCTCCATCACTCGGGATTGGGCCAGGGGTCAGATCGGCCAAGTGGGTTTGGCCCTCAATAGCTCTCTCTTTCGTTCGCTCTCTCTCTCTCCCACTGTCTCTCTCCCTCAGTACTGACCCTCTGACAGTGCAGCACTCCCTCAGTACTGACCCTCCGACAGGGCAGCACTCCCTCAGTACTGACCCTCCGACAGTGCAGCACTCCCTCAGTACTGACCCTCCGACAGTGCGGCTCTCCCTCAGTACTGACCCTCCGACAGTGCGGCACTCCCTCAGTACTGACCCTCCGACAGTGCGGCACTCCCTCAGTACTGACCCTCCGACAGTGCAGCACTCCCTCAGTACTGACCCTCCGACAGTGCGGCCCTCCCTCAGTACTGACCCTCTGACAGTGCAGCATTCCCTCAGTGCTGAGCCTCCGACAGTGCAGCACTCCCTCAGTACTGACCCTCCGACAGTGCAGCACTCCCTCAGTACTGACCCTCCGACAGTGCAGCACTCCCTCAGTACTGACCCTCCGACAGTGCAGCACTCCCTCAGTACTGACCCTCCGACAGTGCAGCAGTGCCTCAGTACTGACCCTCCGACAGGGCAGCACTCCCTCAGTACTGACCCTCCGACAGTGCAGCATTCCCTCAGTGCTGACCCTCCGACAGTGCAGCACTCCCTCAGTACTGACCCTCCGACAGTGCAGCGCTCCCTCAGTACTGACCCTCCGACAGTGCAGCGCTCCCTCAGTACTGACCCTCCGACAGAGCAGCGCTCCCTCAGTACTGACCCTCCGACAGTGCGGCCCTCCCTCAGTACTGACCCTCCGACAGTTCAGCGCTCCCTCAGTACTGACCCTCCGACAGTGCAGCGCTCCCTCAGTACTGACCCTCCGACAGTGCAGCACTCCCTCAGTACTGACCCTCCGACAGTGCAGCACTCCCTCAGTACTGACCCTCTGACAGCGCATCACTCCCTCAGTACTGACCCTCCGACAGTGCGGCGCCCTCTCAGTCCCGCGGACCCAATCGTGCAAACTTTCACCTCTAACCTTTCACCCCAGGCCTGACGGAGTGTATCGAGATCCAAGCTAACAGCCCAGCGACATCCGTCGTGGGAGGCAACGCCATCCTGGAGGTTGTTTACCAGAGCAGTCAAGCCCCCCATGTCGCCTGGACCCGGGGTAAGACCTTTGCCCGTTGGACGGTGGGTCAGAACACATCGTTGGAAGTGTCCCCGGTTTTCAAGGATCGGCTGAAGGTTAACACCAGCTCGGCGTCGATTGAACTCCTTAACACCACTCGCTCCGACAGCGGGACCTACACTGTCTCCTTAACCGCGGTGGGTGAGCAGCCAAGTAACAGGAACATCACGCTCCGAGTGTACGGTGAGTAGCTGGGCTCCGGGAAACCTGAACCCACTTTCCCCGTTCCAATCATCGGTCTGGCGGCCGGATCATTTCGGAATCACCGGTGTGGGCCCGGCACGATTGACCGGTGTCCCATTCTGACCACCAGCCCACGTTGGGGAAGAAGGTTCTTCCCCTTGGAGAGAGAGAGAGAGGCCTGAAGGAGAATTGCCTGGAAAACTCCCAGGGATGAGGGGGACTTGTCAACGTTCGAAGACGTGAGTTAGGAACAGGGGGAGGCCATTCAGCCCCTTCGGGCTGCTACCCCATTCAATAAGATCATGGCTGACCTGACTTCCACCTCCAAACTCCCCCTAACCCCCAATAAACCTTGACCCCCTTGTTGGTCAAGAACCTATCTACCTCTGCCTTAAAAATAGTCAATAACCCGGCCTCCACCGCTCTCTGGGGAAGAGAATTCCACAGACTCATGACCCTCTAGGAGAAAGAAATTCCCCTCACCTCCGTTTGAACTGGGAGGGCCCTTATATTGGAATTGTGGCCCCCTCCCTCCCTCCTAGGTCCGACTTCTCCCACGAGGGGAAACATCCCTTTAGCATCTGCACTGTCAAGTCCCCTCAAGGATCTGATATGTCTCAATAAGATCGCCCCCCTCCCTCATTCGTCTAAACTCCAATGGGTACAGGCCCAACCTGCTCAACCTTTCCTCGCAAGATAACCCCCCACCTCGTGCCAGGTATGAGTCGAGTGAACCTTCCCTGAACTGCTTCCAACGCAAGTCTATCTTTTCTCAAATAAGGGGACCAAGGCTGCACACTGTACTCCAGATGTGGCCTCACCGACGCCCAGTCCATGTGGAGGGACTGGGGGAAGCTGGGATTGTTCTCCTCGGAGCAGAGAAGGTTAAGGGGGAGATTGGATGGAGGCGTTCAGAATCATGAGGGGGTTTGGATAGAGTCAATAAGGAGAAAGTGTTTCCAGTGGGCAGGAGGGTCGGTAACCAGAGGGACCCAGATTGAAGGGAATCGGAACCAGAGGGGGAGATGAGGAGAATTTGTTTTTTTGACAGAGCGAGTTGTTGTGATCTGGAAGGCGCTGCCTGAAAGGGCGGTGGAAGCAGATTCAATAGGAACTTCCAAAGGGGGGAATTGGAGAAATACTGGAAGGGGGGGAAAACTTTGCAGGGCGATGGGGGAAAGAGCAGGGGGCCACGGACAGTGGGGTCCAATTGGACAGACCTTTCAAAGAGCCAGCATGGGCACGCTGGGCCGAATGGCCTCCTGTGTTCTCTATATACAGTGCGGCTGTGATAAGCTGCAAATGGAGATCAGTCCAGGGAAGTGGGAGGGAGTGCGTTCAGGAAAGGCAGGGGAATCCACAATGAACGGACAGACCCTCGAGAAGCCTGGAATAGCGGTGTGACTGTGCCCAGATCCCTGATGGCGGCTAAAGCAGCCAAGGAAGCAGGTGGGAGTCTGTCCCCTGTAAACCGAGGCGTCAAGTCTAAGAGCGGGGGCCTTAATGCTCGTACCTTTTCCCATTCCTTCATGGGGATGTGGGTGTCGCCGGCCAGGTCAGCATTTGTTGCCCATCCCTAATTGCCCCTTGAACTGAGGGTCTCTCTCGGCCATTTCAGGAGGGCAGTTAAGAGTCAACCACATCGCTGTGGGGTCTGGAGTCACATGTAGGCCAGACCAGGATAAGGAGGGCAGATTTCCCCCTTCTAAAGGGGGCATTAGTGACCCAGATAGTTTTTTACGACAATCGATGATAGTTTCATGGTCACCGTGACTGAAACTGGCTTTTCAATCCCTGATTTATCATCTGAATTTAAATTCCACCAGCTACCGTGGTGGGATTCGGACCCCATGACCCACCCTCCAGAGCATTAGCATTAAGAGTCCAGTGGCATTAGCCCTACACCACCGTCCCCCCACTGTCTGAAACACCCGTTGGGCCACAGCTAGAGTACTGCGCTCAGCTCTGGCCACCCCATTACTGCGAGGAGGTGATCACAGGAGAGAGAGAGAGAGGGCGCACAGGAGATTTACACAGGATGTTTCAGGGACTGGGGAGTTTTAAGGACGGGGGAAGATTAGGTTGGTCACTTCAGAACAGAGGAGGCTGAGGGGGGGATTTAATTGCAGTTCATAAAACTATGATTGGCTATGATCAAGCGGCGAGGGAGGAGCTATTCCTCTTGGCAGAGAGGTCGAGAGTCCGATGCCACAGGTAGGAAACAACTAGTCAAAGCGTTGACCAGAAACTGAACTGGACGAGCCAGATAAATACTGCGGCTGCAAGAGCGGGTCAGAGGCTGGGAATCCTGCGGAGAGTAACTCACCTCCTGATTCCCCCAAAGCCTGTCCACCATCTACAAGGCACAAGTCAGGAGTGTGATGGAATACTCCCCACTTGCCCACTTGAGTGTACCTACACCACAGGGGCTGCAGCGGTTCAAGAAGGCAGCTCACCCCCACCTTCTCAAGGGGCAATTCGGGATGGGTAATAATTTCTGGCCTATCCAGTGACGCCCACACCTCATAAAAAAAAATTAAAACAACGAGAGGGGGGAGCGGAGGAGACATTTTCCAATGCAGAGGGTGGTCAGGGGCCTGGAACTCACTGGCTTGAAAGGCTGGGAGAGGCTCATCATACAGGGCCACGGACCAGGAGCTATGGAGGTGGGATTAGACCGGGGTAGCACTCTGGTGGGCTGGCAGAGATGTGACGGGCTGAATGGCCCTCCTGCCGCGCTGGAGATATCTCCGCCTTGCTATTGTCCGACTGACGCTGGTCTCCCTCTCCTCTGACCCTTCACCCAGAGCTCATCGAGGGCGTCAAGGTGGTGACACCCGCGGGTGACGTGACGGAGGGTCAAACCAGGGTGACCATGACCTGCACCATGGCAACGGGGACCTGGGACACCCTGACATGGACCAAGGACGGCAAGAAGATCGTCAGCAATGCTCACACGGTGATAGCCGGCGACAAGTTAATATTTGACAAGGTGGTTAGAGGGGATAGTGGAATGTACTCCTGCTGCGTAAAAAACCCCTTCAGCGAGGGTGCATCCCAGAAACTGCTCAAGGTCTACTGTAAGTATCCCACAGCCTTCTCCATCACTCGGGATTGGGCCAGGGGTCAGATCGGCCAAGTGGGTTTGGCCCTCAATAGCTCTCTCTTTCGTTCGCTCTCTCTCTCTCCCACTGTCTCTCTCCCTCAGTACTGACCCTCTGACAGTGCAGCACTCCCTCAGTACTGACCCTCCGACAGTGCAGCACTCCCTCAGTACTGACCCTCCGACAGGGCAGCACTCCCTCAGTACTGACCCTCTGACAGTGCAGCACTCCCTCAGTACCGGCCCTTTGACAATGCAGCACTCCCTCAGTACCGACCCTCTGACAGTGCAGCACTCCCTCAGTACTGACCCTCTGACAGTGCAGCACTCCCTCAGTACCGACCCTCTGACAATGCAGCACTCCCTCAGTACTGACCGACCGACAGTGCAGCACTCCCTCAGTACTGACCCTCCGACAGTGCAGCGCTCCCTCAGTACTGACCCTCCGACAGTGCAGCGCTCCCTCAGTACTGACCCTCCGACAGTGCAGCGCTCCCTCAGTACTGACCCTCCGACAGTGCAGCGCTCCCTCAGTACTGACCCTCCGACAGTGCAGCGCTCCCTCAGTACTGACCCTCCGACAGTGCAGCGCTCCCTCAGTACTGACCCTCCGACAGAGCAGCGCTCCCTCAGTACTGACCCTCCGACAGTGCAGCGCTCCCTCAGTACTGACCCTCCGACAGTTCAGCGCTCCCTCAGTACTGACCCTCCGACAGTGCAGCGCTCCCTCAGTACTGACCCTCCGACAGTGCAGCACTCCCTCAGTACTGACCCTCCGACAGTGCAGCACTCCCTCAGTACTGACCCTCTGACAGCGCATCACTCCCTCAGTACTGACCCTCCGACAGTGCGGCGCCCTCTCAGTCCCGCGGACCCAATCGTGCAAACTTTCACCTCTAACCTTTCACCCCAGGCCTGACGGAGTGTATCGAGATCCAAGCTAACAGCCCAGCGACATCCGTCGTGGGAGGCAACGCCATCCTGGAGGTTGTTTACCAGAGCAGTCAAGCCCCCCATGTCGCCTGGACCCGGGGTAAGACCTTTGCCCGTTGGACGGTGGGTCAGAACACATCGTTGGAAGTGTCCCCGGTTTTCAAGGATCGGCTGAAGGTTAACACCAGCTCGGCGTCGATTGAACTCCTTAACACCACTCGCTCCGACAGCGGGACCTACACTGTCTCCTTAACCGCGGTGGGTGAGCAGCCAAGTAACAGGAACATCACGCTCCGAGTGTACGGTGAGTAGCTGGGCTCTGGGAAACCTGAACCCACTTTCCCCGTTCCAATCATCGGTCTGGCGGCCGGATCATTTCGGAATCACCGGTGTGGGCCCGGCACGATTGACCGGTGTCCCATTCTGACCACCAGCCCACGTTGGGGAAGAAGGTTCTTCCCCTTGGAGAGAGAGAGAGAGGCCTGAAGGAGAATTGCCTGGAAAACTCCCAGGGATGAGGGGGACTTGTCAACGTTCGAAGACGTGAGTTAGGAACAGGAGGAGGCCACTCAGCCCCTTCGGGCTGCTACCCCATTCAATAAGATCATGGCTGACCTGACTTCCACCTCCAAACTCCCCCTAACCCCCAATAAACCTTGACCCCCTTGTTGGTCAAGAACCTATCTACCTCTGCCTTAAAAATAGTCAATAACCCGGCCTCCACCGCTCTCTGGGGAAGAGAATTCCACAGACTCATGACCCTCTAGGAGAAAGAAATTCCCCTCACCTCCGTTTGAACTGGGAGGGCCCTTATATTGGAATTGTGGCCCCCTCCCTCCCTCCTAGGTCCGACTTCTCCCACGAGGGGAAACATCCCTTTAGCATCTGCACTGTCAAGTCCCCTCAAGGATCTGATATGTCTCAATAAGATCGCCCCCCTCCCTCATTCGTCTAAACTCCAATGGGTACAGGCCCAACCTGCTCAACCTTTCCTCGCAAGATAACCCCCCACCTCGTGCCAGGTATGAGTCGAGTGAACCTTCCCTGAACTGCTTCCAACGCAAGTCTATCTTTTCTCAAATAAGGGGACCAAGGCTGCACACTGTACTCCAGATGTGGCCTCACCGACGCCCAGTCCATGTGGAGGGACTGGGGGAAGCTGGGATTGTTCTCCTCGGAGCAGAGAAGGTTAAGGGGGAGATTGGATGGAGGCGTTCAGAATCATGAGGGGGTTTGGATAGAGTCAGTAAGGAGAAAGTGTTTCCAGTGGGCAGGAGGGTCGGTAACCAGAGGGACCCAGATTGAAGGGAATCGGAACCAGAGGGGGAGATGAGGAGAATTTGTTTTTTTGACAGAGCGAGTTGTTGTGATCTGGAAGGCGCTGCCTGAAAGGGCGGTGGAAGCAGATTCAATAGGAACTTCCAAAGGGGGGAATTGGAGAAATACTGGAAGGGGGGGAAAACTTTGCAGGGCGATGGGGGAAAGAGCAGGGGGGCCACGGACAGTGGGGTCCAATTGGACAGACCTTTCAAAGAGCCAGCATGGGCACGCTGGGCCGAATGGCCTCCTGTGTTCTCTATATACAGTGCGGCTGTGATAAGCTGCAAATGGAGATCAGTCCAGGGAAGTGGGAGGGAGTGCGTTCAGGAAAGGCAGGGGAATCCACAATGAACGGACAGACCCTCGAGAAGCCTGGAATAGCGGTGTGACTGTGCCCAGATCCCTGATGGCGGCTAAAGCAGCCAAGGAAGCAGGTGGGAGTCTGTCCCCTGTAAACCGAGGCGTCAAGTCTAAGAGCGGGGGGCTTAATGCTCGTACCTTTTCCCATTCCTTCATGGGGATGTGGGTGTCGCCGGCCAGGTCAGCATTTGTTGCCCATCCCTAATTGCCCCTTGAACTGAGGGTCTCGCTCGGCCATTTCAGGAGGGCAGTTAAGAGTCAACCACATCGCTGTGGGGTCTGGAGTCACATGTAGGCCAGACCAGGATAAGGAGGGCAGATTTCCCCCTTCTAAAGGGGGCATTAGTGACCCAGATAGTTTTTTACGACAATCGATGATAGTTTCATGGTCACCGTGACTGAAACTGGCTTTTCAATCCCTGATTTATCATCTGAATTTAAATTCCACCAGCTACCGTGGTGGGATTCGGACCCCATGACCCACCCTCCAGAGCATTAGCATTAAGAGTCCAGTGGCATTAGCCCTACACCACCGTCCCCCCACTGTCTGAAACACCCGTTGGGCCACAGCTAGAGTACTGCGCTCAGCTCTGGCCACCCCATTACTGCGAGGAGGTGATCACAGGAGAGAGAGAGAGAGGGCGCACAGGAGATTTACACAGGATGTTTCAGGGACTGGGGAGTTTTAAGGACGGGGGAAGATTAGGTTGGTCACTTCGGAACAGAGGAGGCTGAGGGGGGGATTTAATTGCAGTTCATAAAACTATGATTGGCTATGATCAAGCGGCGAGGGAGGAGCTATTCCTCTTGGCAGAGAGGTCGAGAGTCCGATGCCACAGGTAGGAAACAACTAGTCAAAGCGTTGACCAGAAACTGAACTGGACGAGCCAGATAAATACTGCGGCTGCAAGAGCGGGTCAGAGGCTGGGAATCCTGCGGAGAGTAACTCACCTCCTGATTCCCCCAAAGCCTGTCCACCATCTACAAGGCACAAGTCAGGAGTGTGATGGAATACTCCCCACTTGCCCACTTGAGTGTACCTACACCACAGGGGCTGCAGCGGTTCAAGAAGGCAGCTCACCACCACCTTCTCAAGGGGCAATTAGGGATGGGTAATAATTTCTGGCCTATCCAGTGACGCCCACACCTCATAAAAAAAAATTAAAACAACGAGAGGGGGGAGCGGAGGAGACATTTTCCAATGCAGAGGGTGGTCAGGGGCCTGGAACTCACTGGCTTGAAAGGCTGGGAGAGGCTCATCATACAGGGCCACGGACCAGGAGCTATGGAGGTGGGATTAGACCGGGGTAGCACTCTGGTGGGCTGGCAGAGATGTGACGGGCTGAATGGCCCTCCTGCCGCGCTGGAGATATCTCCGCCTTGCTATTGTCCGACTGACGCTGGTCTCCCTCTCCTCTGACCCTTCACCCAGAGCTCATCGAGGGCGTCAAGGTGGTGACACCCGCGGGTGACGTGACGGAGGGTCAAACCAGGGTGACCATGACCTGCACCATGGCAACGGGGACCTGGGACACCCTGACATGGACCAAGGACGGCAAGAAGATCGTCAGCAATGCTCACACGGTGATAGCCGGCGACAAGTTAATATTTGACAAGGTGGTTAGAGGAGATAGTGGAATGTACTCCTGCTGCGTAAAAAACCCCTTCAGCGAGGGTGCATCCCAGAAACTGCTCAAGGTCTACTGTAAGTATCCCACAGCCTTCTCCATCACTCGGGATTGGGCCAGGGGTCAGATCGGCCAAGTGGGTTTGGCCCTCAATAGCTCTCTCTTTCGTTCGCTCTCTCTCTCTCCCACTGTCTCTCTCCCTCAGTACTGACCCTCTGACAGTGCAGCACTCCCTCAGTACTGACCCTCCGACAGGGCAGCACTCCCTCAGTACTGACCCTCCGACAGTGCAGCACTCCCTCAATACTGACCCTCCGACAGGGCAGCACTCCCTCAGTACTGACCCTCCGACAGTGCGGCACTCCCTCAGTACTGACCCTCCGACAGGGCAGCACTCCCTCAGTACTGACCCTCCGACAGTGCAGCACTCCCTCAGTACTGACCCTCTGACAGTGCAGCACTCCCTCAGTACTGACCCTCCGACAGGGCAGCACTCCCTCAGTACTGACCCTCCGACAGTGCAGCACTCCCTCAGTACTGACCCTCCGACAGGGCAGCACTCCCTCAGTACTGACCCTCCGACAGTGCAGCA
>NW_027598834.1:15000-36098 GCF_964194155.1 Cetorhinus maximus
TTGTAAATTGGTTCAATGCCTAGGCAGATTTTCTATTTAAAGCCATTGTGAACCATGAAGGTTCACAACTGTCCAGAATATCTTAAACACCGAGCGTTGCTGAAAGGAGGAGACATTCTGTCGAATCTTTGCGTTTTGCACTCATCAGGACAGATTGCAGGAATCCCAATGCTGCCAAGCCAAAAAGACCCTCCTCCGACCGCACAAATGAGTAACGTGGTAAATCAGTTTCAGTGCCGGTGTGATGCCAGATGTGTAGGCTGTACGTCCCAAAGACTGGGGGATTGTGCCAGATGTCCCTTTGGCTGTTGGCAACAGGCTCATACCAAGCTTACCCAACCAGTCCCTGCCTGACAAACTCAGAACACAGTGTCCAACATTAGATGTGATTTCGCGATTGGACAGCACTTGCTAAACAACCCTGATTGTGCCAAGAGCCACTCTAACAACCAATTTAAGATTATCAGTAAGGCTCACAGTGTGGCTCACTTACACATGCTAGAAGCCACATATATTCGCACACAGGGCCCTGTCCTTTGGCAGACAGAAGGATCAAGTCCACACATTACACCTTTCTCAACGAAACAAAAGCTTGGGGGACAGACATTCCCTGGTTCATTCCCCATGTAACGCCTTGACCAATCAGAGCCAACCTGCCTGGTTTCAATTTAAATAAAAGCTTGGCAGTTAACTGTTCACATTCTCCATAGCAACACCTCTACCAATCAGAATCCATTTTCCAACCAATCAGCGGTCCCTTCTCATGCAGTATAAATTGTTGTTTCCTTTACGATTGGTGTTGTTGTGAATTGCCCTGATGAGTGCAAGACGAAAAGCTTTGGTAGGGTGTTTATTTTCAGCAAAACTCCAGTTCTGTACGACTATTATCATCCCAGCTGATGTTTCTACTGCACAAGTCAGATCCCAAGGTGCAACCCGGCTTGATAGATCCTAACTTTTATTTTTTGTTCAGATATGTGGAGGGAGTGGCTACTGAACAGAGTCACAGGAGTCAGCTGATGAACTTTTAACAAAAGAGTAAAACATTTATTAAACAAGACAAGATGAACTATATTACAATATCCTTCACCCACAACTATACCTTTTATAGATATAGACAGATCTGTAAGGATAACACAAGTTACAAAAGCTATCTTATACTCTCATGTTCACACTAAGCACACAGTCCATGTAAACCAGTAGGTGACCTGTGGTCAGACACACCCACACTCTGAAACCGAATGTCAGATGCCACTCCAAACAGATGCTATGGATCCTCCTCAACTCCCCATGAGAGGTTTGTCACACTGTGAGCTAACCGGTCTCACTGCACTCTGTGTTTCACATGAGGGTTTCCAATCCCTTGAAGAACCCACTTTGGAATCTTCTCCCAAGTGACGCCTTCCACAAGGGTCCACCTCCAGGGTTCCGAACTCTCCCTCCCGACATTCCTCTCCCCTGGATCGCCACCTGCATTCAGGCTTCCTTCCACTCTCTCTCAGACTCAGCCAAGCCAACAGAATACCACTGCTTCACCTCTGCCCGTAGTAAAGAGTCACGGACATTCGCCTGTCTCCTTGGATCTACTGGCTTCTCACAAGCCCGTTTTGCTTTAAGTCTGCATCCTGCAGCTTTCTCCCTTCAAGCCTGGAGCCTTCCTCTGCTCCTCACTCTAACTTCGCTCTTCCAGATTCCTGTTCTTTCCCTTTGACTACTTAAAGGGCTTCTTGGACCTTTCGTTTTCTCTTTTAGGGCCTGCTCCCTGCAGTTCCCTCTCCCAGTAGACTGCTGACAACTCGGTCTCTCCCTTCAGATCCAGAACTCACTTGACATTCGCTGTTACAATAACTTTACAGCAACTCATCGAAGATTCTTCGAGTTATTTCCCTCAGCAACCTGCTCGTATGTCAGCTAGAGAGAGACTTAAAACTGCTCCCTTAAACATACAGCACAATGACCAACTGAAGTCAAACTGCTTTCAGTTCCTCTGTGTGGGCTTCCTGTTGCTGGGCAACAGCACAGTTTTTGTTTCTCTACCTTGTAATTTGCTTTACCTTCCCCTCAAGAGTCGTAAAATCTCATTAAAATTCCGGCACCCCTTAAAGTGAAATTCAATCTTAAGTTTACCTTTTGCTTAACACACCAATATAGAAATATCATATTAAACTTCATTCCGAACACCCACAAATACAAATATAACTTACTTAAAGATATCTCTAGTTCCTAACGCTATCAAATAGGCCTTTCTACAAGTGTAAACTTATAACCTGCAAGAACGTTAATTCCCTTACGCAATTTATCGTTCCCAGACACCATCCACACTTGTGCCCTTAATATCTCGAGTAATCCTCTTGCTATTTCTAAAGGGCGAGCTATAATAACAGAGAGTATTTCAATATTGCTGAAAAGAGAGAAGTGTTGTTAGCTGTAGCCCTGCCCTCATACGGACAAGTGCAAGAATGCCAAATTTCAAACCATCACAATTTATAGGACAGGGGGAGAGGGTCGGTTGGCAAGTCAACTCTGATTGGCCGAGGCATTGCCATGGAGACAGCAATGGGGAACCATAGGCTCCCCAAGCTCCCAGGCGCAGGGTTGGAACATGTTCCTCTTGTTTGCAGGGGCACGGGTCCCTGTGTATGAATATATGTCACTTCTAGAAGCATAAACATTACCACCCCAACTGGTTACCTTAAAAGATTCATCCGCCCCTGTTCTCAGCAATATTCGAGTCATTCGGAGCACCTAACAACAATTTAGGAATAAAAAATATATCACCTTCCCTGAGACAAAAAATAAACAGGAGAGATATTGTGCGGAGGTTGAAGTCGCATTAGGGGGTGATGTTTCGGGGCAAAGTGTGTCCCGCTCTGAGGCAGTGGTCCATTGCCTCAACAGTGCAGGGGGGAGGGGGGCTTGTGGTTGTGGATTGGTCCATCTCGTTGCTGTTTGTGGGATCTTGCTGTGCCCACTGCGTCACAACAGTGACCCACACCTCAAAAAAAAAAACCTTCATTGGTTGTGAAACACTTTGGGACATCCTGAGGTGGGGGGAAAGGTGCTAGAGAAATGCAGGTCTTGAATCCATTCCTCCCTCCCTCTCAACCTCTGGTCTCGATCGATGACCGGAACTGAACAGAGCATTTTTCTCAATGCGATAATAAGATCGTCACTAATAAACCCCAATGGGGGCATTCAGGAGAATCCTCTTCACCCAGAGAGTGGGGAGAATGTGGGACTCGCTCCCACAGGGAGTGGTCGAGGTGAATAGTGTCGATGTGTTTAAGTGGATAAACACACGAGGGAGAGAGGAATAGGAGGATAGGGGGATGGGGTGAGATGGAGAGGGGCGGGAGGAGGCTCGTGTGGAACAGCACGGAGCAGATGGGCAGAATAGCCTGATCCCCGTGGCTGGGAGTTCAATGAATGCGGACGCGTTGCTTTAACCTCTTTGTTTCCCTGACAGAGCTGCCTCGGGGTGAGCCGTCTTGTTCGATGGTCTCCATCGAGAATGACAGGGCCCTGAAGTTTTCCTGTACCTGGCGGGGAGGGTGCCCCAGGGCACGGATCCACTGGCTGGGCCTGTCACAGAACATCAGCGCAGACGCCCAGCTCGTCCTCACCGAGAGCTCGCCCGCCCACCTCTCGGGGAAGAACGTGACCTGTGTGGCCCTTCACAGCGCGGCCGTCAAATACTGCACCCTCCAGCCAAGTAAGACCCCGGAGCTCCAACCACACCCGGCTGCCTTTATGTAGTGCCGGTCGGAGAGAACCCCCAGGGCTTTACGCAGAAGCGGCTGCCCGAGTAAAACCGGAGCCTGAAAGGAGACAGAAGGGTCAGGCGAGCAAAAGCTCGGTCAGAAAGAGGGAGTCTAAAAGGAGGAGAGATAGAAAGAAAGAGAGAGAGAGAGAGAGAGAGGTGGAGAAGTTGAGGGAGGGAATTCCAGAGCTCAGGGCCCCCAGGCAGCTGAAGGCACGGCCGCCAATGGTGGAGCGATGGGAGTCGGGGGATGGTCAAGAGGCCGGAATTGGAGGAGCGCAGAGATCTCGGAGTGTTGTAGGGACTGGAGGAGGTTATGGAGATAGGGAGGGTTGTAAGGGCTGGAGGAGGTTATGGAGATAGGGAGAGTTGTAGTGGCTGGAGGAGGTTATGGAGATAGAGAGGGTTGCAGGGGCTGGAGGAGGTTTTAGAGATAGGGAGGGTTGTAGGGGCTGGAGGAGGTTTTAGAGATAGGGAGGGTTATAGGGGCTGGAGAAGGTTATAGAGATAGGGAGGGTTGTAGAATTGGAGGAGGTTATAGAGATAGGGAGGGTGGTAGGGGCTGGAGGAGGTTACAGAGATAGGGAGGGTTGTAGGGGCTGGAGGAGGTTACAGAGAGAGGGAGGGTTGTAGGGACTAGAGGAGTTTACAGAGATAGGGAGGGTTATAGGGGCTGGAGGAGGTTACAGAGATAGGGAGGGTTGTAGGGGCTGGAGGAGGTTACAGAGAGAGGGAGGGTTGTAGGGGCTGGAGGAGGTTACAGAGATAAGGAGGGGTGTAGGGGCTGGAAGAGGTTACAGAGAGAGGGAGGGTTGTAGGGGCTGGAGGAGTTTACAGAGATAGGGAGGGTTATAGGGGCTGGAGGAGGTTACAGAGATAGGGAGGGTGGTAGGGGCTGGAGGAGGTTACAGAGATAACCCGCAATTGTTCCTTATTTACTCTATTGAAACCCTTCATCATTGTGAACGCCTCAATTAATTCTCCCATTAACCACCTCTGCTCGAAGGAGGAAGATTTTCTTTAAGATTCATTTGATTTCCTCTGTATCTTCTGTACACAACAGTGGGATTAGTTTGGGATTGATACAGGGATATGGGGAGAGTGAGCGGGGCAGTGGGATTAGTTTGGGATTGATACAGTGCTACGGGGAGTGAGCGGGACAGTGGGATTAGTTTGGGATTGATACAGGGCTATGTGGAGAGAGCGGGGCAGTGGGATTAGTTTGGGATTGATACTAGGCTATGTGGAGAGAGCGGGGCAGTGGGATTAGTTTGGGGATTGATACAGGGCTATGGGGAGAGAGTGGGGCAGTGGGATTAGTTTGGGATTGATACTAGGCTATGTGGAGAGAGTGGGGCAGTGGGATTAGTTTGGGATTGATACAGGGCTATGGACAGAGAGTGGGGCAGTGGGATTAGTTTGGGATTGACACAGGGCTATGGGGAGAGAGTGGGGCAGTGGGATTAGTTTGGGATTGATACAGGGCTATGGGGAGAGAGTGGGGCAGTGGGATTAGTTTGGGATTGATACAGGGCTATGGGGAGAGTGAGCGGGGCAGTGGGATTAGTTTGGGATTGATACAGGGATATGGAGAGAGAGTGGGGCAGTGGGATTAGTTTGGGATTGATACAGGGCTATGTGGAGAGAGCGGGGCAGTGGATTAGTTTGGGATTGATACAGTGCTATGGGGAGAGAGCGGGGCAGTGGGATTAGTTTGGGGATTGATACAGGGCTATGGGGAGTGAGCGGGGCAGTGGGATTAGTTTGGGATTGATACAGGGCTATGGGGAGTGAGCGGGGCAGTGGGATTAGTTTGGGATTGATACAGGGCTATGGGGAGAGAGCGGGGCAGTGGGATTAGTTTGGGATTGATACAGGGCAAGGGGCAGTGAGTGGGACAATGGGATTAGTTTGGGATTGATACAGGGCTATGGGGAGAGAGCGGGACAGTGGGATTAGTTTGGGATTGATACAGGGCTATGGGGAGAGAGCGGGGCAGTGGGATTAGTTTGGCGATTGATACAGGGCTATGGGGAGTGAGCGGGGCAGTGGGCTTAGTTTGGCGATTGATACAGGGCTATGGGGAGTGAGCGGGGCAGTGGGATTAGTTTGGCGATTGATACAGGGCTATGGGGAGAGAGCGGGGCAGTGGGATTAGTTTGGGGATTGATACAGGGCTATGGGGAGTGAGCGGGGCAGTGGGATTAGTTTGGGATTGATACAGGGCTATGGGGAGAGAGCGGGGCAGTGGGATTAGTTTGGGATTGATACAGGGCAAGGGGCAGTGAGTGGGACAGTGGGATTAGTTTGGGATTGATACAGGGCTATGGGGAGAGAGCGGGACAGTGGGATTAGTTTGGGATTGATACAGGGCTATGGGGAGAGAGCGGGGCAGTGGGATTAGTTTGGCGATTGATACCGGGCTATGGGGAGTGAGCGGGGCAGTGGGATTAGTTTGGCGATTGACACAGGGCTATGGGGAGTGAGCGGGACAGTGGGATTAGTTTGGGACTGATACAGGGCTATGGGGAGTGAGCGGGGCAGTGGGATTAGTTTGGCGATTGATACAGGGCTATGGGGAGAGATCGGGACCGTGGGATTAGTTTGGGATTGATACAGGGCTATGGGGAGAGAGCGGGGCAGTGGGATTAGTTTGGGATTGATACAGGGCTATGGGGAGAGAGCGGGGCAGTGGGATTAGTTTGGGATTGATACAGGGCTATGGGGAGAGAGTGGGGCAGTGGGATTAGTTGGGGATTGATACAGGGCGATGGGGAGAGAGCGGGGCAGTGGGATTAGTTTGGGATTGATACAGGGCTGTGGGGAGAGAGCGGGGCAGTGGGATTAGTTTGGGATTGATACAGGGCTATGGGGAGAGAGTGGGGCAGTGCGATTAGTTTGGGATTGATACAGGGCTATGGGGAGAGAGCGGGGCAGTGGGATTAGTTTGGGATTGATACAGGGCTATGGGGAGAGAGCGGGACAGTGGGATTAGTTTGGGATTGATACAGGGCTATGGGGAGTGAGTGGGACAGTGGGAATAGTTTGGGAATGCTCCCAGGGACTGATTGTATGTTCTTTATTCCCAGTGGCACCGTGGGTCACTCTATCCCGAAGGACAGTCAGGGAGACTCGGGGCGTTGCCACAGTGACCCTGAAATGTGAGGTTGGTTCGAGTCCGGCTTCCGTTATTCTCTGGTTCAAGGGACAGAAAGAGTTAACGAGCGACGGGAATCTCATCATCTCACCCAACCGCTCGGAGATACACATCCGGGATTTCTCCATACGGAATGACACTGGGAATTACAGCTGTTCCTGCAGAAATCCTCTGGGAGAGAACAGACCCAGTCTGATGCTCACAGGTACGAATGGAAATTCAAGACTGAGCCCTTAGACATTCACTTGAGAATGATATAGCCTTCCCAGCACAGAATCAGGCCATTCAGCCCATCTGCTCCGTGCTGGTGTTTCTGCTCCACACGAGCCTCCTCCCGCCCCCCTCTCCATCTCACCCCATCGCCATATCCTTCTATTCCTTTCTCCCTCATGTGTTTATCCAGCTTCCCCCTTAAATACATCGACACTATTCACCTCGACCACTCCCTGTGGGAGCGAGTTCCACATTCTCCCCACTCTCTGGGTACAGAAGTTTCTCCTGAATTCCCCATTGGGTTTATTAGTGACGATCTTATATCGATGGCCCCTAGTTCTGGTCTCCCCTCCCACAAGTGGAAACATCTTCTCTACATCTACCCGATCGAAACCCTTTCATCATTTTAAAGACCTCGATCAGGTCACCCCCTCCCCTCAGCCTTCTCTTTTCTAGAGAAAAGAGACCCGGCCTGTTCACTCTTTCCTGATAGTTATAACATCTCAGTTCTGTTATTATGCTTGAAAACCTTTTTTTGCACTTTCTCAGTGTCCCTGTAACCTTTCTGCAAAATGGAGACTGGAACTGTGCACAGTGCTCCCAGTGTGGTCTCATCAAGGGATACGGAGACCGGAACTGTGCACAGTGCTCCCAGTGTGGTCTAACCAAGGGATATGGAGACCGGAACTGTGCACAGTGCTCCCAGTGTGGTCTAACCAAGGGATATGGAGACTGGAACTGTGCACAGTGCTCCCAGTGTGGTCTAACCAAGGGATATGGAGACCAGAACTGCGCACAGTTCTCCAAGTGTGGTCTACGCAAGGGATATGGAGACTGGAACTGTGCACAGTGCTCCCAGTGTGGTCTAACCAAGGGATATGGAGACCGGAACTGTACACAGTGCTCCCAGTGTGGTCTAACCAAGGGATATGGAGACTGGAACTGTACACAGTGCTCCCAGTGTGGTCTAACCAAGGGATATGGAGACCGGAACTGTACACAGTGCTCCCAGTGTGGTCTAACCAAGGGATATGGAGACCGGAACTGTACACAGTGCTCCCAGTGTGGTCTAACCAAGGGATATGGAGACCGGAACTGTACACAGTGCTCCCAGTGTGGTCTAACCAAGGGATATGGAGACCGGAACTGTACACAGTGCTCCCAGTGTGGTCTAACCAAGGGATATGGAGACCGGAACTGTACACAGTGCTCCCAGTGTGGTCTAACCAAGGGATATGGAGACCAGAACTGCGCACAGTGCTCCCAGTGTGGTCTAACCAAGGGATATGGAGACCAGAACTGTGCACAGTGCTCCCAGTGTGGTCTAACCAAGAGATATGGAGACCAGAACTGTGCACAGTGCTCCCAGTGTGGTCTACCCAAGGGATATGGAGACTGGAACTGTGCACAGTGGGGGTGGTGGGAGAGGGGTGGATGGATGAAGGGAGGCAGGTGGAGATGGAGGGAAGGGGAGGGGGGGGAGGGGAGGGGAGGGCGGGGATTGTACCGGAACCCCCCCCACCCTGCTCTGACGATCTGGCTCTTTGCCCCCCTCCCCCACCCCCACAGCCCCCCAGGTCTCCGGCCTGACCGTGCATCGACTCAATGGGACAGCGGCCTCCATCGCCTGGACCACGCGGGACTCGGACGTGGTCACTTTGTTCCTGGTGCAGTCCCAGAGCAACACGCAGAGGGCGGCCTCCTCCTCCTCCTCCTCCTCCTCCTCCGCCTCCTCCTCCTCTTCCTCCTCCTCCTCCTCCTCCTCCTCCTCCTCCTCCTGGGACACCCTGAAGGAGGCTGGCATGGGGGAGCGCACTGCCACCATCACCCAGCTCCGGGAGGAGCAGGGCTACTCCTTCCGAGTGCTTCCGCTGACGGGAACTCAACCGGGGGAGGCGTCGCCCGCCCAGTCCATCGCGCCCACCGTCGACAGTAAGTGACCAGCGGGAACGAGTGGGGTGGCGGGTGGGGGGGGAGGGGGAAGGGGAAACCTGCATTTGTATAGCGCCCATCACCACCTCAGGGCCTCCCACACACCCTTCGCAGGCAACGAGGCCCTCTCTCTCTTCGAAGGAGGGGTTTTGGGGGGGTCGAGGGGTTTTGGGGGGAGCGGGTGGAGGGGTTTTGGGGGGTTGAGGGGTTTTGGGGGGTCGAGGGGTTTTGAGGGGGTGGAGGGGTTTTGGGGGGGGTCGAGGGGTTTTGGGGGGGCGGGTTGAGGGGTTTTGGGGGGTCGAGGGGTTTTGGGTGGGGGGGGTGGAGGGGTTTTGGGGGGGTGGAGGGGTTTTGGGGGGTCGAGGGGTTTTGGGAGGGGGTGGGTGGAGGGGTTTTGGCGGGTCGAGGGGTTTTGGGGGTTCGAGGGGTTTTGGGGGGCGGGTGGAGGGGTTTTGGGGGGGGCGGGTGGAGGGGTTTTGGGGGGATGGGTGGAGGGATTTTGGGGGTTCGAGGGGTTTTGGAGGGGGGGCGGGTGGAGGGGTTTTGGGGGGGGTGGAGGCGTTTTTGGGGGTGGAGGGGTTTTTGGGGGTGGAGGGGTTTTGGGGGTTCGAGGGGTTTTGGGGGGGGTGGCGAGGTTTTGGGGGTTCGAGGGGTTTTGGAGGGGGGCGGGTGGAGGGGTTTTGGGGGAGTCGAGGGGTTTTGGGGGGTGTGGAGAGGTTTTGGGCGTTCGAAGGGTTTTGAGGGGGGGCGGGTGGAGGGGTTGTGGGGGTTCGAGGCATTTTGGGGGTGGAGGGGGTTTGGGGGAGTCGAGGGGTTTTGGGTGTGGGGGGTGTGGGTGGCGGTGGGGGTGGGGGTGGGTGTGGTGAGGGTTGTTGTCCCGGGAACATTTATTCCTCTGACTGGCGCTGCTTAGACCAAACGGAACTGGGGGCTTCACTCTCGTTGCCGCTGCTGGGATCCTGCTGTGCGCGGCTGTGCGGTCCACGTTTCCGCGGCACCTTGGGACGTAGAAAGGAGGCGAGAGGTGCTATGGAAATGTAACCCTTTACCCGCTTTGGGCTGGCATGTTGGTATCGTGCGATCGCACCGGTGTAAGCGTGTGGCGTGTTGGTGTGACAATGTATAACAGGGGGAGAGTCTTGTCCCCATTGCTGCCCAGATTCATCCTCTCTCACTCTTTGTCCTTTACAGATCGTCTGAGTGCCGGGGCCATCGCTGGGATTGTTGTGGGCTGTGTAGTGGGTGCATTACTGATTGTCCTGCTGATTGTGTTTCTGATCCTACGTAGATGTAAGGCTCTGGCTCTGTGTGTCTGAGTGTGTGCACGTGTGTGTGTGTGTGTGTGTGCACGCGTGTGTGTGTGTGTGTGTGTGTGTGCGCGCGCACACGTGTGTGTGTGTGTGTATGCGTGTGTGTGTGTGTGCACGCATGTGTGTGTGTGTGTGTGTGTGCACGTGTGTGTGTGCATGCGTGTGTGTGTGTGTGCACGCGTGTGTGTGTGTGTGCACACGTGTGTGTGTGTGTGTGTATGCATGTGTGTGTGTGTGCACGCATGTGTGTGTGTGTGTGTGCACGTGTGTGTGTGCATGCGTGTGTGTGTGTGTGTATGCACGTGTGTGTGTGTGTGTGCACGTGTGTGTATGTCTGTGTGTGTATGCACACGTGTGTGTGTGTGTGTGTGTGTGCACGTGTGTGTGTGTGTCTGTGTGTGTATGCACGCGTGTGTGTGTGTGTGTGTATGCACGTGTGTGTGTGTGTGTGCACGTGTGTGTGTGTGTGCACGCGCGTGTGTGTGTGTGTGTGTGTGTGCACGTGTGTGTGTGCGTGTGTGCATGTGTGTGTGTATGCACACGTGTGTGTGTGTGTGTATGCACGCGTGTGTGTGTGTGTGCACGTGTGTGTGTGTGTGTGTATGCACGCGCGTGTGTGTGTGTGTGCACGTGTGTGTGCACGTGTGTGTGTGTGCATGTGCACACATGCATGTGTGTGTGTGTGTGTGTGTGTGCACGCATGTATGTGTGTATGTGTGTGTGCATGTGCATGCATGGGTGTGTGTGTGCATTTGTGTATGTGCACACCTGTGTGTGTGTGTGTGCGTGTGCATATGTGTGTGTGCGTGTGCATGCATGTGCATGTGCGTGTGTGTGCACGTCTGTGCGAGCGCGTATGTGTGCGTGTGCATGCGTGTGTGTGTGTGTGCATGCATGTGCATGTGTGTGTGCGTCTGTGCGTGTGTGTGTACGTGTGTGTGTTTAATACAAGTGTCTGCCACATCACTGTGTTACCACATGAGGACTCACAGCTCGACACCGCTGTTGAGGCAGTAAATACCCTGAACGCCCTTCACAGGAGTGATAGTCAAACAGAATTTAACCCCAAGCCACATCTGGAGTATATTAGGGACAAGCGACCAAAAGCTTGGTCAAAGTGGCCAGTTCTTAAGGAGCATCTTAAATGAGGAGAGAGAGAGAGGAGGGTGGAGAGGTTTAGGGAGGGAATTCCAGAGCTCAGGGCCCCCAGGCAGCTGAAGGCACGGCCGCCAATGGTGGAGCGATGGGAATAGGGGGATCGTCAAGGGGCCGGAATTGGAGGAGCGCAGAGATCTCGGAGGGTTGTAGGGACTGGAGGTTACAGAGATAGGGAGGGTTGTAGGGACTGGAGGAGGTGACAGAGATAGGGAGGGTTGTAGAGACTGGTGGAGGTTACAGAGATAGGGAGGGATGTAGGGTCTGGAGGAGGTTACAGAGATAGGGAGGGTTGTAGTGGCTGGATGAGGTTAGAGAGATAGGGAGGGTTGTAGGGTCTGGAGGAGGATACACAGATAGGGAGGGTTGTATGGTCTGGAGGAGGTTACTGAGATAGGGAGGGTTGTAGGGGCTGGAGGAGGTTACTGAGATAGGGAGGGTTGTAGGATCTGGAGGAGGTTACAGAAATAGGGAGGGCTGTAGGGGCTGGAGGAGGTTACAGAGATAGGGAGGGTTGTAGGGGCTGGAGGAGGTTACAGAGATAGGGAGGGGTGTAGGGGCTGGAGGAGGTTGCAGAGATAGGGAGGGTTGTAGGGGCTGGAGGAGGTTACAGAGATAGGGAGGGTTGTAGGGGCTGGAGGAGGTTACAGAGATAGGGAGGGTTGTAGGGTCTGGAGGAGGTTACAGAGATAGGGAGGATTGTAGGGGCTGGAGGAGGTTACAAAGATGGGGAGGGGTGTAGGGTCTGGAGGAGGTTACAGAGATAGGGAGTGTTGTAGGGTCTGGAGGAGGTTACAGAGATAGGGAGGGTTGTAGGGTCTGGAGGAGGTTACAGAGATAGGGAGGGGTGTAGGGTCTGGAGGAGGTTACAGAGATAGGGAGGGGTGTAGGGGCTGGAGGAGTTTACAGAGATAGGGAGGGTTGTAGGGTCTGGAGGAGGTTACAGAGATAGGGAGGGGTGTAGGGTCTGGAGGAGGTTACAGAGATAGGGAGGAGTGTAGGGTCTGGAGGAGGTTACAGAGATAGGGAGGGGTGTAGGGTCTGGAGGAGGTTACAGAGATAGGGAGGGGTGTAGGGGCTGGAGGAGGTTACAGAGATAGGGAGGGGTGTAGGGGCTGGAGGAGGTTACAGAGATAGGGAGGGTTGTAGGGGCTGGAGGAGGTTACAGAGATAGGGAGGGGTGTAGGGGCTGGAGGAGGTTACAGAGATAGGGTGCGGGGAGGGTTATTCGGCAGTGGTGAGGAGAGGATGTGAATTTGGAATTGGAGGCGATACTGGATCAGGAGCCAATGGTGATGCCTGAATCCGGGGAGTGGGGGGATGGTGAGTGAAGGGGACTCAGTGCGAGTGAGGACACGGGGGCAGCAGAGTTTGGGATGAGCTGAGGTTTACAGAGGGTGGGGGATGGGAGGCCGGGCAGGAGAGTGTTGGGATAGTCGAGGGCGGAGGGTACAGAGGTGCCGATGAGGGTTTTGGATGTAGATTCGGCAGCCGTTCATCTTAATGCCCCTTTCGTGTCTTCACCTGGGGCTTCTGGTGTGGGTATAGTTGAGGGGGAGGGGTTTTCACTCACTGGGACGCTCTGGTAACAATTATATTTCAATTTAATTTCTGCTTCCATTCAGATAAAAATAAGAAGGCCAGGACTGGAAGGCAAAGGGCAAGCGAGAAGGTAAGACATTGGCGACCAGCGGATTTGTGAGGGATTGGTGTGGGCCGGACTGGACACACGTTCATCCAACTACACGGAGTCTGGTCCTGGGTGTGCTCAGCACCTCGAATGGCAAAGTCAGCTTCACTCCCTCCCTCTCCCGCTCATTCCCCATCTCGAACTCTCCCCTCCCAGTCTGAAAGTTGTGGGTCCAAGTCCCCGGGATCCAAGTGGACACTCCCCACCCAGTCACCACTGAGGGAGTGCTGCACTGTCGGAGGGTCAGTACTGAGGGAGTGCTGCACCGTCGGAGGGTCAGTACTGAGGGAGTGCTGCACTGTCAGAGGGTCAGTGCTGAGGGAGTGCTGCACTGTCAGAGGGTCAGTACTGAGGGAGCGCTGCACTGTCAGAGGGTCAGTACTGAGGGAGTGCTGCACTGTCGGAGGGTCAGTACTGAGGGAGTGCTGCACTGTCGGAGGGTCAGTACTGAGGGAGTGCTGCACTGTCGGAGGGTCAGTACTGAGGGAGTGCTGCACTGTCAGAGGGTCAGTACTGAGGGAGTGCTGCACTGTCAGAGGGTCAGTACTGAGGGAGTGCTGCACTGTCGGAGGGTCAGTACTGAGGGAGTGCTGCACTGTCGGAGGGTCAGTACTGAGGGAGTGCTGCACTGTCGGAGGGTCAGTACTGAGGGAGTGCTGCACTGTCAGAGGGTCAATACTGAGGGAGTGCCGCACTGTCAGACGGTCAGTTCTGAGGGAGTGCTGCACTGTCACAGGGTCAGTACTGAAGGAGTGCTGCACTGTCAGAGGCGCGTGAGAAATGTAAGTTGATTCTTAAATTTGAAAAATGTCCACGATAAATTTGTTGACATTCCTGATGTTTCTCTGATAAATAAGATCACTCAGTCCTGGTCATCTTCCTCCTCTATTTCGTTTCAGACCAAAGACTATTGGGATCGAGCAAGTTCAGTGCACCCAAACTTAGCCTACATTAACCGATCCTACGCACATTCAAATCAGGGGACGTTGGAGAGGACAGCCCAGGAGAGTTCCTCAGGGAAAACCGGCTTCACCAGCAGTGTGGTAAGCTGGCAATTAGGTAACCTAACCAAATTTTACCCCTGGGATCCTGGCCATTATAGGATAACAAGATCCCAATTAATTGGAGTGAATGGGAAGGGGGTATAGATCCATTGGGATTGTGTACAGTGGGAGTGAATGGGAAGGGGTTTGGGTCCATTGGGATTGTGTACAGTGGGAGTGAACGGGAAGGGGTTTGGGTCCATTGGGATTGTGTACGGTGGGAGTGAACGGGAAGGGGTTTGGGTCCATTGGGATTGTGTACAGTGGGAGTGAATGGGAAGGGGTTTGGGTCCATTGGGATTGTGTACAGTGGGAGTGAATGGGAAGGGGTTTAGGTCCATTGGGATTGTGTACAGTGGGAGTGAATGGGAAGGGGTTTGGGTCCATTGGGATTGTGTACAGTGGGAGTGAATGGGAAGGGGTTTGGGTCCATTGGGATTGTGTACAGTGGGAGTGAATGGGAAGGGGTTTGGGTCCATTGGGATTGTGTACAGTGGGAGTGAATGGGAAGGGGTTTGGGTCCATTGGGATTGTGTACAGTGGGAGTGAATGGGAAGGGGTTTGGGTCCATTGGGATTGTGTACAGTGGGAGTGAATGGGAAGGGGTTTGGGTCCATTGGGATTGTGTACAGTGGGAGTGAATGGGAAGGGGTTTGGGTCCATTGGGATTGTGTAAAATGTGAGTGAATGGGAAGGAGTTTGGGTCCGTTGGGATTGTGTACAGTGGGAGTGAATGGGAAGGGGTTTGTCTCCATTGGGATTGTGTACAGTGGGAGTGAATGGGAAGGGGTTTGTCTCCATTGGGATTGTGTAGAGTGGGAGTGAATGGGAAGGGGTTTGTCTCCATTGGGATTGTGTACAGTGGGAGTGAATGGGAAGGGGTTTGGGCCCATTGGGATTGTGCACAGTGGGAGTGAATGGGAAGGGGTTTGGGTCCATTGGGATTGTGAACAGTGGGAGTGAATGGGAAGGGGTTTGGGTCCATTGGGATTGTGGACAGTGGGAGTGAATGAGAAGGGGTTTGGGTCCATTGGGATTGTGTATAGTGGGAGTGAATGGGAAGGGGTTTGGGCCCATTGGGATTGTGTACGGTGGGAGTGAATGGGAAGGGCTTTGGGCCCATTGGGATTGTGTAGAGTGGGAGTGAATGGGAAGGGGTTTGGGTCCATTGGGATCGTGTACAGTGGGAGTGAATAGGAAGGGGTTTGGGTCCGTTGGTATTGTGAACAGTGGGAGTGAATGGGAAGGGGTTTGGGTCCATTGCGGTTGTGTACAGTGGGAGTGAATGGGAAGGGGTTTGGGTCCATTGCGGTTGTGTACAGTGGGAGTGAATGGGAAGGAGTTTGGGTCCATTGGGATTGTGTATAGTGGGAGTGAATGGGAAGGGGTTTGGGTCCATTGGGATTGTGTGTTTGGGGGTGAATGGGAAGGGGTTTGGTCCATTGGGATTGTGTACAGTGGGAGTGAACGGGAAGGGGTTTGGGTCCATTGGGATTGTGTACAGTGGGAGTGAATGGGATGGGGTTTGGTCCATTGGGATTGTGGACAGTGGGAGTGAACGGGAAGGGGTTTGGTCCATTGGGATTGTGTACAGTGGGAGTGAATGGGAAGGGGTTTGGTCCATTGGGATTGTGTAGATTGGGAGTGAATGTGAAGGGGTTTTGGTCCATTGGGATTGTGTAGATTGGGAGTGAACGGGAAGGGGTTTTGGTCCATTGGGATTGTGTGATTGGGAGTGAACGGGAAGGGGTTTGCCACCTTAGATAAATCCTCCTCTATCTATCCACAGCCTCAACACAACAGCAGCCCACCCGATCCAACTCTCACTCTGCAGCAGCGATTGGCCACCGTGGTGTGAGAGCTCCCCCAGTCGATAAGCCACACCATACCACCCCCAAATAAAGCACTGGGCGTCACTGGCTGCTGCGAGTCACATGATTCCCCGTATCCACTACTTTTATATCAGCCGACTACTTGGAAAAAGAAAACAGAGTAAATTCCGTCACCTTCTAGAAGATTCTGGGAGGTGCCATGGGCAGCAAGATGTTGTGTTAAATGGACAGTTGTCTGTGTAAGATTTTTATAAACAATACACGGTCAAACAACTTCCTAAACTTTGCTGGTCCAAATGAGGCTCGGAACTCATTCAGCCACAGAACACGCTATCTACCTATTGCATAAATAATGTACATTGCTCAGAATCTCTGATTATATTTTTAATACGTTTACATTTTTCTCAAGGCCCATGTGAGCCTTTTGCACTATAGTTAATAAAGAGTTTCCAGTAAAAAAGACTCGGTGTCTCATATCTCAGTGTCAACTCAGAGCACGTCACAGTTACAGGCGGAGGGGACTCAGGAGAAGCATGAGGTTGAGTGGTTGTACAAGGGATTGACACAGACAGACACACACTCACTCACAGATGCAACACACACACACACACAGACTCACACTCACAGGCTCACTCACAGACACAACACACGCACACAAACAGACTCTCACTCACAGGCTCACTCAGACACACACAGACTCACACTCCCTCACAGGCTCACTCAGACACACACACACACAGACTCACACTCACAGGCTCACTCACAGACACAACACACGCACACAAACAAACTCTCACTCACAGGCTCACTCACACACACACACACACAGACTCACACTCCCTCACAGGCTCACTCAGACACACACACACACAGACTCACACTCACAGGCTCACTCACACACACACACACACAGACTCACACTCCCTCACAGGCTCACTCAGACACACACACACACAGACTCACACTCACAGGCTCACTCACAGACACAACACACGCACACAAACAAACTCTCACTCACAGGCTCACTCAGACACACACACAAACAGACTCTCACTCACAGGCTCACTCAGACACACACAGACTCACACTCCCTCACAGGCTCACTCAGACACACAACTTCACACACAGATACAGACCCTCACTCACACTCTCACATTCACACTAAGACACACACACATGCAGACCCAATCTCTCTCGCTCTCACACACGTACACAAACACACAAAGAATCTCACACACACTCACACTCACTCACACACACACACATTCACTCACACACACTCACTCATACACACACGCACTCATGCACACACTCACTCACACACACACTCACTCACACAAACACACACATTCACACTCACTCACGCACATTCACACACACACTCACTCACACACACACATTCACATTCACTCACACACACTCATACACACACTCACACTCACACTCACACTCACACACACACATTCACATTCACTCACACACACTCATACACACACTCACTCACACTCACACTCACTCACACACACACACACACATTCACTCACACACACACACTCACTCAGTCACACACACTCACTCACACAAACACACACACTCACACTCACGCACATTCACTCACTCACATTCACTCACACACACACACACTCACTCACACTCACAATCACACATTGCAGCACTCCCTCAGTACTGACCCTCCGACAGTGCAGCACTCCTTCAGTACTGACCCTCCGACAGTGCAGCACTCCCTCAGTACTGACCCTCTGACCGTGCAGGTCTCCCTCTGCACTGAACCTCCGACAATGCAGCACTGCCTCAGCAAAGACCCTCCGACAGTGCAGCACTCCCTCAGTACTGACCCTCCGACAGTGCAGCACTCCCTCAGTACTGACCCTCCGACAGTGCAGCACTCCCTCAGAACTGACCCTCCGACAGTGCAGCATTCCCTCAGTACTGACCCTCCGACAGTGCAGCACTCCCTCAGTACTGACCCTCCGACAGTGCAGCACTCCCTCAGAACTGACCCTCCGACAGTGTAGCACTCCCTCAGCACTGACCCTCCGACAGTGCAGCCCTCCCTCATTACTGAACCTCCGACAATGCAGCACTCCCTCAGTACTGACCCTCCGACAGTGCTGCACTCCCTCAGTACTGACCCTCCGACAGTGCAGCACTCCCTCAGTACTGACCCTCCGACAGTGCAGCATTCCCTCAGTACTGACCCTCCGACAGTGCAGCACTCCCTCAGTACTGACCCTCCGGCAGTGCAGCACTCCTCAGCACTGACCCTCCGACAGTGCAGCACTCACTCAGTACTGAACCTCCGACAGTGCATCACTTCCTCAGTACTGACCCTCCGACAGTGCAGCACTCCCTCAGTACTGACCCTCCGACAGTGCAGCACCCCCTCAGTACTGAACCTCCGACAGTGCATCACTTCCTCAGTACTGAGCCTCCGACAGTGCAGCACTCCCTCAGTAATGCCCCTCTGACAGTGCAGCACTCCCTCAGTACTGACCCTCTGACAGTGCAGCACTCCCTCAGTACTGACCCTCCAACAGTGCAGCACTCCCTCAGTACTGACCCTCCGACAGTGCAGCACTCCCTCAGTACTGACCCTCCGGCAGTGCAGCACTCCCTCAGCACTGACCCTCCGACAGTGCAGCACTCACTCAGCACTGACCCTCCGACAGTGCAGCACTCCCTCAGTACTGACCCTCTGACAGTGCAACACTCCCTCAATACTGACCCTCCGACAGTGCAGCACCCCCTCAGTACTGAACCTCCGACAGTGCATCACTTCCTCAGTACTGAGCCTCCGACAGTGCAGCACTCCCTCAGTAATGCCCCTCTGACAGTGCAGCACTCCCTCAGTACTGACCCTCTGACAGTGCAGCACTCCCTCAGTACTGACCCTCCAACAGTGCAGCACTCCCTCAGTACTGACCCTCCGAAAGTGCAGCACTCCCTGAGCACTGACCCTCCGACAGTGCAGCACTTCCTCAGTACTGACCCTCTGACAGTGCGGCACTCCCTCAGTACTGACCCTCCGACAATGCAGCACTTCCTCAGTACTGACCCTCCGACAGTGCAGCACTCCCTGAGCACTGACCCTCCGACAGTGCAGCACTCCCTCAGTACTAACCCTCCGACAGTGCAGCACTTCCTCAGTACTGACCCACTGACAGTGCAGCACTCCCTCAGTACTGACCCTCTGACAGTGCAGCACTCCCTCAGTACTGACCCTCCGACAGTACAGCACTCCCTCAGTACTGACCCTCCGACAGTGCAGCACTCCCTCAGTACTGACCCTCCGACAGTTCAGCACTCCCTCAGTACTGACCCTCCGACAGTGCAGCACTCCCTCAGTACTGACCCTCCGACAGTTCAGCACTCCCTCAGTACTGACCCTCCGACAGTGCAGCACTCCCTCAGTACTGACCCTCCGACAGTGCAGCACTCCCTCAGTACTGACCCTCCGGCAGTGCAGCACTCCCTCAGCACTGACCCTCCGACAGTGCAGCACTCACTCAGCACTGACCCTCCGACAGTGCAGCACTCCCTCAGTACTGACCCTCTGACAGTGCAACACTCCCTCAATACTGACCCTCCGACAGTGCAGCACCCCCTCAGTACTGAACCTCCGACAGTGCATCACTTCCTCAGTACTGAGCCTCCGACAGTGCAGCACTCCCTCAGTAATGCCCCTCTGACAGTGCAGCACTCCCTCAGTACTGACCCTCTGACAGTGCAGCACTCCCTCAGTACTGACCCTCCAACAGTGCAGCACTCCCTCAGTACTGACCCTCCGAAAGTGCAGCACTCCCTGAGCACTGACCCTCCGACAGTGCAGCACTTCCTCAGTACTGACCCTCTGACAGTGCGGCACTCCCTCAGTACTGACCCTCCGACAATGCAGCACTTCCTCAGTACTGACCCTCCGACAGTGCAGCACTCCCTGAGCACTGACCCTCCGACAGTGCAGCACTCCCTCAGTACTAACCCTCCGACAGTGCAGCACTTCCTCAGTACTGACCCACTGACAGTGCAGCACTCCCTCAGTACTGACCCTCTGACAGTGCAGCACTCCCTCAGTACTGACCCTCCGACAGTACAGCACTCCCTCAGTACTGACCCTCCGACAGTGCAGCACTCCCTCAGTACTGACCCTCCGACAGTTCAGCACTCCCTCAGTACTGACCCTCCGACAGTGCAGCACTCCCTCAGTACTGACCCTCCGACAGTTCAGCACTCCCTCAGTACTGACCCTCCGACAGTGCAGCACTCCCTCAGTACTGACCCTCTGACAGTGCAGCACTCCCTCAGTACTGACCCTCCGACAGTGCAGCACTCCCTCAGTACTGACCCTCCGACAGTGCAGCACTCCCTCAGTACTGACCCTCCGACAGTGCAGCACTCCCTCAGTACTGACCCTTTGACAGTGCAGCACTCCCTCAGTAATGCCCCTCTGACAGTGCAGCACTCCCTCAGTACTGACCGACTTATTACCTTTCTGCTCAGCGCCCGTCATCACGAACATCTCAGTCTTGCGGAGCCTGGACGGGCAGATTGGAAACATGTCATGGAAGATTCCAGAAAACGCAGTTGTAACCTCCTACCTGGTGGAGACGTGGCGCGGACCAGAGAGTCATGGCTGGAAGATGTTGCTTGAAGCAGGAGCTGAGGAGCATTGGGCAGTCATACACACAACGCCAGCCAGAAGCCTCACCCTCAGGGTGGTACCTCTGGTGGGATTGGAGATGGGGTCCCCATCCCCAGTGTGTGTCTCCCCCTCCGTGGTGAAGGGTAGGTGCCTAGGGGTGATCAGAACGCTGGTTGTGTACAACACTGCACGATACATCAACAAAGATAAACCCCCACCTCCCGTCTCCCTCTCTCTCTCTCTCTGTCCGTCTCTCCCGCTCTGTCTTTCTCCTTCACAGCCTTTCACTCTCTATCCCTCTTTCTCTCTCTTTATCTTTCACTCTGTCCTTTCCTCTCTCTCCTTA
>NW_027598835.1:2500-36000 GCF_964194155.1 Cetorhinus maximus
TAGCTGGAAAGATAAAGGATGGACCCGGCAGTCACTTCCACAGGGGACCATGTACCCACCTGGCTTTCCGTGTTTTCCAGGGTATGCAACAGAGTCTTGGTTTTGGGAGAATAAATCTCTGTCCAAGTGATCTGGGAGAAGAGGAAAAGGCAGGAATTAAAGTCAAATTAAATGCAAAATGCAGAAGGCTGCAAGGAACTGAGGACGGATTGGCCGTGACTGGGAAGGGGGAGAGTGCACACATCCCTGAACGTGTAGGCCGCACCCTGCTGACCGGCACAGAAATGTCAGGGCCTGCTCTCCTTAAAACTCATTCACCCACCGCAGTCTGTTTGCTGTTATAACTGTGCTGCCAGTGAGATCTCCCACCCAACGTGGGCCTCTATTCAAGACTTCCAGGTTGGAGACATAAGCCAGCAGGCCGGTTGCTAAGGTGTCCCACAGCGGGGCATTGCCATGGCAACAAACCCGAACATGGCTTCCAGCCCCACGCCCTGCCTGATGTCAGTGCAGGTCCTACAAACCCGAAGTGGACACAGCCCAGCCGCCTCTCAGCTGGTGAGAGGCAGTGGGCAGGGAGATTCGAGGGTCATGGGGTGTCCAATCCATCCTGTCAGTGATCGGGAGATCAATCTAACAACTGGAAAATGTTCCAGTGGCTTCTACCCAGCATTAGTGTTCGGGCACGTTAATGGGGCAGCGTAGAGGGAGCTTTACTCTGTATCTAACCCCGTGCTGTACCTGTCCTGGGAGTGTTTGTTGGGGACAGTGTAGAGGGAGCTTTACTCTGTATCTAACCCCGTGCTGTACCTGCCCTGGGAGTGTTTGATGGGGACAGTGTAGAGGGAGCTTTACTCTGTATCTAACCCCGTGCTGTACCTGTCCTGGGAGTGTTTGATGGGGACAGTGTAGAGGGAGCTTTACTCTGTATCTAACCCCGTGCTGTACCTGTCCTGGGAGTGTTTGATGGGGACAGTGTAGAGGGAGCTTTACTCTGTATCTAACTCCGTGCTGTACCTGTCCTGGGAGTGTTTGATGGGGACAGTGCAGAAGGAGCTTTACTCTGTATCTAACCCTGTGCTGTACCTGTCCTGGGAGTGTTTGATGGGGACAGTGTAGAGGGAGCTTTACTCTGTATCTAACCCCGTGCTGTACCTGTCCTGGGAGTGTTTGATGGGGACAGTGTAGAGGGAGCTTTACTCTGTATCTAACCCTGTGCTGTACCTGTCCTGGGAGTGTTTGATGGGGACAGTGTAGAGGGAGCTTTACTCTGTATCTAACCCCGTGCTGTACCTGTCCTGGGAGTGTTTGATGGGGACAGTGTAGAGGGAGCTTTACTCTGTATCTAACCCCGTGCTGTACCTGCCCTGGGAGTGTTTGATGGGGACGGTGTAGAGGGAGCTTTACTCTGTATCTAACCCCGTGCTGTACCTGCCCTGGGAGTGTTTGATGGGGACAGTGTAGAGAGAGCTTTACTCTGTATCTAACCCCGTGCTGTACCTGTCCTGGGAGTGTTTGATGGGGACAGTGTAGAGGGAGCTTTACTCTGTATCTAACCCTGTGCTGTACCTGTCCTGGGAGTGTTTGATGGGGATGGTGTAGAGGGAGCTTTACTCTGTATCTAACCCCGTGCTGTACCTGTCCTGGGAGTGTTTGATGGGGACAGTGTAGAGGGAGCTTTACTCTGTATCTAACCCTGTGCTGTACCTGTCCTGGGAGTGTTTGATGTAATTGGAGATGGAGTGGAGCAGCACTAAACCCAGCATCTGAGCAGCTTCAAGGGAACTCCCTTGTCCGTCCCCGTTACATTTACCTGTGGATTGAAGGCCATAGTGGTGGTGCTGTTCTCCCTGTAAAACAGAAGCTGATGCATAAAAACAATAGTGGAACTGCCCATGACACCACATTACTGCAACTATGTGAGAGAAGGAGTTAAACCCAAGGATTTACACCCAGGCTGTACACCCACAATTCTCTTCCCCTGTGCGAGGCATGTCTCCAATCAGAATAGAGTTTACCTGCCCCGATCCCCATGAATTCCAATTTAACTACAGCTCCTTGACACAGCACAAGGTCAAGTGCTGCCTTGGAGGCCAAGGGCGGTGCGGTAAAGTGGGGTACCCTGTCCCTTTAAGAGAATGCAAGTGTACTGATCATGTGACAGCACTGACAAATCACTGTGGAGCACGGGCAACTGGGAACTGTAAGTCCGGTTCTGGAGGTTTCTGAGTGAGCACGTATGATCTGGTTCTCTCCCCTCGCGAAGTCCTGGCAACAAGCCCCCCTCCAGCCCCCTGCCCCATGCACCGATCCCCTCGGCAGGATTTCCCTTCATTTTCTCTGCGAGAGTTGGTCACTCTGTCTCCAAACTGGGCCGGTTGTCCACTCTTCCCTGTCCTCCTGGTCCCCAACACTTTTTTATTCCCTTCCTTCTTTGCTGGGATGTGGCAGAGCCAGCATTTGTTGCCCATCCCTAATTGCCCTCGAGAGGGTAAGGGTGAACCTCCTCCTTGAGTGCAACCGAGTGGCTTGCTGGGCCGCTATCAGGGGGCAATTAAGAGTCAGCCACACGGCTGTGGGTCTGGAGTCACGTGTAGGCAGACCGGGTGAGGACGGCTTCCGAAAGGGGCATTAGTGAACCAGATGGGTTTGGACAACAACCGGTGATAGTTTCACGATCACCGTCACTGAGGCTGGCTTTATAATTCCAGGTTTCATTTATTTATTAATCGAACGCTGCTGGGGGATTTGAACCCATGTTGCCGGAGAATTAGCCCAGGCTTTTGGGGATTGCCAGCTGGGTGACACTACCACTGCGCCACGGTCTCGCCCTGTGCCCACAGCGCCAGGAATTTTTAACCTGGCTTTGGGTGATCCCACGAGAACGATCCCAGGAATGAAAGGTTTAACATATGAGGAGCGTTTGAGGACTCTGGGTCTATACTCGATGGAGTTTAGAAGGATGAGGGGGGATCTGATTGAAACTTACAGAATACTGAAAGGCCTGGATAGAGTGGACGTGGGGGAAGATGTTTCCATTAGTAGGAGAGACTAGGACGAGAGGGCACAGCCTCAGAGTAAAGGGAAGACCTTTTAGAACAGAGATGAGGAGAAACTTCTTTAGCCAGAGAGTGGTGAATCTATGGAATTCATTGCCACAGAAGGCTGTGGAGGCCAGGCCATTGAGTGTATTTAAGACCGAGATAGATAGGTTCTTGATTGGTAAGGGGATCAAAGGTTACGGGGAGAAGGTGGGAGAATGGGGTTGAGAAACTTATCAGCCATGATTGAATGGCGGAGCAGACTCGATGGGCCGAATGGCCTAATTTCTGCTCCTATGTCTTATGGTCTTATGGGTGGCGCGGGAGGTACATTAATGATGCTGCGAGGCCTGGGGTAAACAATGAATATTCGGGCTGGATCAACGTGTTAACTCAACGGACAAATCCGTGGGAGTGTGAAACGACCCCTCCCCCAGCGCCCCCACCCACCCTGAGTGTAACGACTGCCCTCGGCGCTGTACCTGGACATGTTGTTCCGCTTGGCAAAAATCCGCAGCAGGAATTCTCCCTCCCGGTTCCTCTTAAACGTGGTCGGCACGATAACGTACTCGCCAGGGGGGAGGTGCAGCCGCCTGGCCACCGACCGGCTGTTGATGTAACTGCCTGACTCAAACACCGGCCGTTGATAGAGGAAGAATCTCTTTCCAAAGTGGGACACTTGGTTCTGAAACTGGACGGGGAAAAGTGTCAGTGAGGGAGGGGGTGGCGAGCGAAGCCGCTAACTGCAGCCGAGCGTTACGATGACACGCCGCCGCTTGCATTGCCCGTGCCCCTGCTTTGCGAGAGACCTGCTGAGCAAAGCCACGGTCTGCCTTAGCTTTACTGAGCGATTCACGGCGTCCACGTGGTAGTGATTCGGCCCCCTCGCTATGGTGGGGGGCGGCCTTGAGGCTGGTCAGTGCCAGGAGGTGGGAGATAGCGCCCGCCTGGTCAGCCTGGCACCAGGCTGGTCCGAGCCGCCCCACGGTGACCGGCGCCCTGGTCAGCTGCTGCAAAACTAACATCGACAAACTAACTTGAGACCAGCCCCCTGTGAGCCCCAACCTGCTCCTAACCAAACCCGTGATGCAGAGTAGCTTGGGAGTTGGCATTGAGGTGGGCACAAGGGAGAAACAAGTTGGGCTGGCTCTGACTGTAACAGCATTGAGCCCTACAATCAGAGGGGACTTGAGTGGCAGGGAAACTGGGCAATAGAGAGGGTCCACTGTTGAATACATTTCAGGCTGGGATAGACAGAATTTTGGTCTGTCAGGGAATGAGGGGAGCTGGCAAGAAAGTGTAGCTGAAGCCCAAGATCGTACTGAATGGCAGAGCAGGCTCGATGGGCTGAGTGGTCCACTCCTGTCTCTTCGTGTGTCCAGGAAATGGTGTGGAACCAGCCACTGGGGGCATCTGCAAGGGACTGAGGAATGTTACTAGACTGAACACCCAACGTGGGACAGAGGTGGGCCGTAATGACCTTGGCCCATTCAGTGGCAACTAGAAAGCATGGACCCCATGTTTTTTTCCCACCAATCAGCAGCCGTATAAACCCTAGGGTGGGGTAACCAAAAACGCCCTGGGGAAATTCCGATAAGTGGAGTTCTGAGCAACACTTCCCAGAGCTCCGCAAGTGATGGGAAACCAAGAGATAACAGTGACCAAACAGATGGTCCCCTTACCACCCATCCTTGTCATCAATGTGGGTCTTGGTTTAGGATCAATACTGGAGGGAAGGCTTTACCTCTCATTAAACATTCTTCTGACTTTGTTTTTTTTAAATATTCTTTCATGGGATGTGGGTGTCAATGACAAGGCCAGCATTTGCTGCCCATCCCTAATTGCCCTTGAACTGAACAGTTCAGAGGGCAGTTAAGAATCAACCCCATTGCTGCGGGGCCTGGAGTCACATGTAGGCCAGACCCGGGTACAGGTTTCCTTCCCTAAAGGGGCATTAGTGAACCAGGTGGGTTTTTAACAACAGTCGAACGATAGACTAGTTTTATCAGCTGAGTTTAAATTACGCCGGATGCCGTGGTGGGATTTGAACCCATGTCCCCAGAGCCTTAGCCTGGGCCTCTGGGTTACTAATGCAGCAACACTATCCCTATACCACCATCGCCCCTACGTACAGGACAAGGCTTAGCGTGAGGCTTCACACACACAATCGTCACTCATCTTTTGTCATGTGACCTTACATCACTGATGATGCAGATTGCCTATTTGCATATTTAATATTAACCCTTTATACTACATCTCCCCCACCCCCCACCACGTCTCTGACTCTATCCAATTATAGGAGTTAGTTACCTGGTCTGGCACAACCAACCAATCAAGAAGAACCAAAGGCGGAGTTTTACAGCCCCTCCCACCGGCGGCATTTTCTAGCCCCTCCTCTCACCACCCCTCCCCCCCCTCCCCCCCCACCCCACCCCACCCAGGCCGCGACGGGGGCTGCAAAATCCCACCCCAAAAAGAATGACAAACTCCCACCACCAAAGGGGAGAGGCCTCTGTCTCGTGCCTCGAGGGGCTGGAGGGCGTCTGTGAAACGCCTCAATCCGGTAGGTTTGACACCAAAGGTTTATTGTAAATATAACCGGGGGGCGACCCACTGCTATGAAAGAAACTGGGGTATATCGCACTTCACGTAGTGTCAAATTTGAACTGTACATTTTTGAACATGCACTTTTAGAAATTTTGCAAGTAAAGCGTATATTTGGGGTGGTGGGGGGGAATAAAAGTCACCCAAGTTCATGATCCATCTACGCAGAGAGCGACCGTTGTAACGGTGTCCGGCTCTGGTCACTGAGAGGCAGGGGAGTTTTCAGACACCAGACCCAATGGAAGGAAGGGTCCACAGGGTCAGAGCCTTGAATATGGGGGGAGAAGCCTCGAGGAGCAATCTCGCAAAGATATTGGTGGACGACGGGGATCCCACACTGTGGAATTCTCCTGTCCTTGCAGCAGCCTCATTAGCTGTGAGTGTGATCATCGATGAGGGTGTGGTTAGGGGGTGGACGGGGGTGTGAGGTGGTCTAAGGGGTGTAAATACCCTCACTAGGGAGCGAGGTGGGGAGACAAGGATAGCTAGATTTCTTAATTATTCCCAGCAGACGAGGTTTTGATAGAGGCATCAAGACGAGGTAGATGGAAAGAAACTCCTCCCATTGGCAAAAGGGTCAAGAACCAGAGGGCACAGGTTTAACATGGTTGGGTAAAGAGCCAAAGGCAAGTAAGGGTTAACTCTTTACGCAGCGAGTGGTTAGGGTCTGGAATTCACTGCAAGAGAGTGCGGTCCAGGCAGATTCAATCAGGGCTTTCAAAGGGAAATCAGATCAATAATTGAAGGAAAACACCTCCCAGGGCAAGAGCAGAGGCTGAATTTCTCTTGCACAGAGCCAGCATGGAGTCAATGGGCAGAATGGTCTCCTTCAGTGCTGTAAGCATTTTATGGTTCCATATCTTCAAGGCAGTGTTGGGGCAGCTACATACCTTTTCAGGGACCTGTAAGAGAAACACAGAGAGGTTAGTGTCCTGGTAACACACACAAACACCATCCATGCAACATACTGTTCAGTACATAAACATAGAAACTAGGAGCAGGAGGAGGCCATTCGGCCCTTCGAGCCTTCTCCGCCATTCATTATGATCATGGCTGATCATCCAAGCTTAAATTTCTCCTCTCTCCTAACTATGCTTCAGTTCTGCCGAAGGGCCGTGAAGGCTCGAAAAGTTAACTGATTTCTTCTCCACCGCTGAGTTTTTCCAGGTAATTCTGTTTTTGTTTTGGATTTCCAGCATCCGCAGTAGCTTTTAGCTTTTGGTTTTTATCCAACTCAATAGCCTGATACCGCTTTCTCCCCTTACCCTTTGATCACTTTCGCCTCAAGAGCTATATCTATATACAGCTCCCTCTGTAACACAATGTTTAATATATACAGCTCCCTCTGTAACACAATGTTTAATATATACAGCTCCCTGTGTAACACAATGTTTAATATATACAGCTCCCTATGTAACACAATGTTTAATATATACAGCTCCCTGTGTAACACAATGTCTAATATATACAGCTCCCTGTGTAACATAATGTATAATATATACAGCTCCCTCTGTAACACAATGTCTAATATATACAGCTCCCTCTGTAACAGAATGTTTAATATATACAGCTCCCTCTGTAACACAATGTTTAATATATACAGCTCCCTCTGTAACACAATGTTTAATATATACAGCTCCCTCTGTAACAGAATGTTTAATATATACAGCTCCCTCTGTAACACAATGTTTAATATATACAGCTCCCTGTATAACATAATGTATAATATATACAGCTCCCTCTGTAACACAATGTTTAATATATACAGCTCCCTCTGTAACACAATGTTTAATATATACAGCTCCCTATGTAACACAATGTTTAATGTATACAGCTCCCTGTGTAACACAATGTATAATATATACAGCTCCCTCTGTAACACAATGTTTAATATATACAGCTCCCTCTGTAACACAATGTTTAATATATACAGCTCCCTGTGTAACACAATGTATAATATATACAGCTCCCTGTGTAACACAATGTATAATATATACAGCTCCCTGTGTAACACAATGTATAATATATACAGCTCCCTCTGTAACACAATGTCTAACATATACAGCTCCCTCTGTAACACAATGTCTAACATATACAGCTCCCTCTGTAACACAATGTTTAATATATACAGCTCCCTATGTAACACAATGTTTAATATATACAGCTCCCTCTGTAACACAATGTCTAATATATACAGCTCCCTGTGTAACACAATGTTTAATATATACAGCTCCCTCTGTAACACAATGTTTAACATATACAGCTCCCTATGTAACACAATGTTTAACATATACAGCTCCCTCTGTAACACAATGTTTAATATATACAGCTCCCTCTGTAACACAATGTTTAATATATACAACTCCCTCTGTAACACAATGTTTAACATATACAGCTCCCTCTGTAACACAATGTTTAATATATACAGCTCCCTCTGTAACACAATGTTTAATATATACAGCTCCCTATGTAACACAATGTTTAATATATACAGCTCCCTGTGTAACACAATGTCTAATATATACAGCTCCCTGTGTAACATAATGTATAATATATACAGCTCCCTGTGTAACACAATGTTTAATGTATACAGCTCCCTGTGTAACACAATGTATAATATATACAGCTCCCTGTGTAACACAATGTTTAATATATACAGCTCCCTCTGTAACACAATGTCTAACATATACAGCTCCCTGTGTAACACAATGTCTAATATATACAGCTCCCTGTGTAACATAATGTATAATATATACAGCTCCCTGTGTAACACAATGTTTAATGTATACAGCTCCCTGTGTAACACAATGTATAATATATACAGCTCCCTGTGTAACACAATGTTTAATATATACAGCTCCCTCTGTAACACAATGTCTAACATATACAGCTCCCTCTGTAACACAATGTCTAATATATACAGCTCCCTCTGTAACACAATGTTTAATATATACAGCTCCCTATGTAACACAATGTTTAATATATACAGCTCCCTCTGTAACACAATGTCTAATATATACAGCTCCCTGTGTAACACAATGTTTAATATATACAGCTCCCTCTGTAACACAATGTTTAACATATACAGCTCCCTCTGTAACACAATGTTTAACATATACAGCTCCCTCTGTAACACAATGTTTAACATATACAGCTCCCTTTGTAACACAATGTTTAATATATATACAGCTCCCTCTGTAACACAATGTTTAATATACACAACTCCCTCTGTAACACAATGTTTAACATATACAGCTCCCTCTGTAACACAATGTCTAATATATACAGCTCCCTCTGTAACACAATGTCTACTATATACAGCTCCTTGTGTTAAAGTTTGTTTGTTATTTAATTCTGTGTAACTGATGATTTTGGAGTTACTCACTTCGTAGATGAAGAAAGCGATGTAGTGGTAATCTGTCTTATCTTTCTGCCGGCGATATTTCTGCATCAGTTCCACAGCGATTGTGCAGGAGAGCTTTTCATCACCTGCATCATCATCCTTCTCAAACAGCGTCAGCCTGATCTGAGGGTTTGTCCAGAAGGTGCCTAGTGTAAATGGGTGGTGGGGGGGGAACCAGGAGAGAAATAGGAAATCATTAGTGAATCTGGGAAACTTGGGATCAAATGGAAATCTACCCAGAGTCATGAGTGGTTAGGATCAGGAATGCTCTGCCTGAGGACGTGGCGTCTTTTCGAAAGGGACTTTGATCATTATCTGAAGAGATGAAATTTACTGGGCTGGGAGGAAAGACGGGGAAGTGGGACTAGGTGAGTTACTCTTATAGAGAGACAACATGGGCACAACAGGCTGAATGGCCTCCTTCTGTTGCTGCAACACTGTATGAGTGCTGGCAGACATTAGAGATTGGCATTCCTTGCCACTGCCAAGCTGCACCATGTTCCCGAAGAAGGGTCATAGGGACTCGAAACGTTGACTCTGTTTCTCTCTCCACAGACGCTGCCAGACCTGCTGAGTTTTTCCAGCATTTTCTGTTTTTGTTTCAGATTTCCAGCATCCGCGGTATTTTGCTTTTAACACAATGTTCTGTGCGTGTCTACTCTGCAAGTGTAACCCTAAACAGACTAGCCCTCCATTCTGTAACTTCAGCTCCCTGAGTTGTGCTCTCCAACTCCCAATGTAGTAATTATGGTTTTATTTTGTGTGTAATGTGCCTTTGAGAATAATAATTGTTAGGCAAGATCACATGATCTGAAGTGATTAATTTTGGTAGGGAGAGCACAGAGAGACAATGTAAAGTGGAGGGTACAATTGGAAAGGGGGTGCAGGAGCAGAGGGTCCTGGGTGAATAGGTACATAAGTCATTGAAGGTGGTAGGACAGGTTGAGAGAGCGGTTAAGGGAGCGTACACTATCCTAGGCTTTATTAACAGAGGCATAGAGTAGCAAAGCAAGGAAGTTGTGTTAAACTCATATAAACCACTGGTTCGGCCTCCACTGGTGCAGTGTGTCCAGCTCTGGGCACTACAGTTCAGGAAAGATGAGAAGGCATTAAAGAGGGGGCAGAAAAGATTCACGCCAATGGTTCCAGGGATGAGGAACTTCAGTTATGAAAACAGATTGGAGAAGTCGGGACTGTTCTCCTTGGAGAAGAGATGGTCCGGAGGAGATTTGATAGAGGTGTTCAAAACCATGAGGGGTTCAGGGGAGAGTAGATAGGGGGAAACTGTTCCCACTGGTGGAAGGATTGAGAAGAAGCGGGCACAGGTTTGAGGTCAATGGCAAAAGAAGCAATGGCGACACAAGAGGAAATGTTTCCACTCAGCGAGTGGTTAGGATGGGGACTGCACTGTCCGAGAGGGTGGTGGAGGCAGGTTCAGTCGAGGCCTTTGAGAGGTTTGTTACCTGAATAGGGGGAACGTGCCAGGCTGTGGGGAGAGAGCCGGGTCCGGTGGGGTGTGTGGGTGATGGTGGGTGACGGGTGGGAGGAGGAAAGGCGCTAAGTAGTGAGTTGCTCCTTCAGAGAGCCAGCACAGACTGGATGAGCTGAATGGCCTCCTTCTGCGCAGGAGCCGTTCTTTGATCCTGTAACAAATGCCACGGTGGAGGTGAGGTTGGGGAAATTTATTCATGCTTGTACCATCAGGCACATTGTCAACACCCCAACCCCCCACAATCGTCCCTGCAAGTCTAGCCATTCCTGTATTGTATCAGGCTCAGGCCTGTGTTATGTATTGTGTGGAAACCTGTCTCCATCTCGCAACACCTAACTGCATGGCAAGGTTCCAGTGTCCCAGAGAGCAGGGAACATAGCAAGTCTGGCACGGACTCCTCCAGAGCCCCCTACAACTCTCCAATTCGGCCACTGCCCACCCAAGTGTTCTCTGTAGCTCAGTCAGGAGCCCTCCTGCTTTGGGCCCTGAAGGTTTGGGTCCTGAGGCCCACGCTAATGACACAATTTTGGTTGATATTTCAGGGCAGTACTGAGGGAGTGCTGAACTGTCAGATGAACATAAGCCTTTCTTTCAGAATAAGAAACGGAAAATGCTGGAAACGATCGGCAGGTCTGGCAGTATCTGTGGGGAGAGAAACAGGGCTAGCGTGCCGGGCCGGTGGTCTATTGTCGGTGCTTTGCCTGCCTCGCATATTTGGAGCTTTGCCCCTTTTTACGGTAACGGGAACCAGGAGACAGTTGGCACGGTGCCCACGCAGCTCCTGCCGAGGCTGCCAGTTCTGAGTTAAAAGCCGCAACTCGTCTGCCTCGTGCCAAAATACCTTGGGCTGCCCTCCTTCTCGAGTGACCCTCCCTCCGGCCTCACCAGTGTTGGAATGTCTCACTTCTTGCTCAGTCCTGTCCTTCCTACCACACTCGCCTCTCATTCCCAACGCCCTCTCGCCCAGGCCTTTCGCTTCTCAGCCTTGGTACCCTGCACTTTGGGCACTGCCCCCCCCCCCCAACTCTGCCCGCAACCTGTAACAGTCGGTGCCGGTCAGCGATGGGGGGGGGGGCTGCAGAGAGGTGGCACTGAGCACGGTGCCCCTGCCCATCGTACCCCTACCTTCGCTGGGGGGTCCACCAGCGCTGATCCCCGCCATCCATTTGCCCTCATGGGAGGTAATTGTCCAGACGCAGGCGGTGCTGTGTTGACAGAGGGGCTGCAGGCTACATAGCTCGATGCCCGTGAAGTTCTCACAGAAAATGTTGGCTGGCATCCTGGATAGGGAGTGGGGGTGTGGGGGCGAGACACAAGGCAGAAGGTTAGAGAGCGAGGACAAGTGGCATTGCCTCAGGTGTGTATTCAACCCACAACAGGTCCAAAATTTTCTGGACCTGGGAAATTCCTCCTAACCCTAATGTTCAATTCTATCAGTTTCAATACTGGCCTATTTGACTGCAGGGGTCATCACAGGAGGGTAGACTTTCCATTGGAAGCTGCTGGATAGCAATCAAGAGCCCGAACCCTAACCACCCCCATCCCTATACAGCCCTAACCCTAACCACCCCCATCCCTATACAGCCCTAACCCTAAACACCCCCATCCCTATAGGGCCCTAACCCTAACCACCCCCATCCCTATAGGGCCCTTACCCTAACCACCCCCATCCCTATAGGGCCCTAACCCCTAATTGCCCCCATCCCTATAGGGCCCTAACCCTAACCACCCCCATCCCTATACAGCCCTAACCCTAACCACCCCCATCCCTATACAGCCCTAACCCTAACTGCCCCTATCCCTATAGGGCCCTAACCCTAACCACCCCCATCCCTATACAGCCCTAACCCTAACTGCCCCTATCCCTATAGGGCCATAACCCTAACCACCCCCATCCCTATACAGCCCTAACCCCTAATTGCCCCCATCCCTATAGGGCCCTAACACTAACCACCCCCATCCCTATAGGGCCCTAACTCTAACCACCCCCATCCCTATAGGGCCCTTACCCTAACCACCCCCATCCCTATAGGGCCCTAACCCCTAATTGCCCCCATCCCTATAGGGCCCTAACCCTAACCACCCACATCCCTATAGGGCCCTAACCCTAACCACCCCCATCCCTATACAGTCCTAACCCTAACCACCCCCATCCCTATAGGGCCCTAACCCCTAATTGCCCCCATCCCTATAGGGCCCTAACCCTAACCACCCCCATCCCTATACAGCCCTAACCCTAACCACCCCCATCCCTATACAGCCCTAACCCTAACTGCCCCTATCCCTATAGGGCCCTAACCCTAACCACCCCCATCCCTATACAGCCCTAACCCTAACTGCCCCTATCCCTATAGGGCCATAACCCTAACCACCCCCATCCCTATACAGCCCTAACCCCTAATTGCCCCCATCCCTATAGGGCCCTAACACTAACCACCCCCATCCCTATAGGGCCCTAACTCTAACCACCCCCATCCCTATAGGGCCCTTACCCTAACCACCCCCATCCCTATAGGGCCCTAACCCCTAATTGCCCCCATCCCTATAGGGCCCTAACCCTAACCACCCCCATCCCTATAGGGCCCTAACCCTAACCACCCCCATCCCTATACAGTCCTAACCCTAACCACCCCCATCCCTATAGGGCCCTAACCCCTAATTGCCCCCATCCCTATAGGGCCCTAACCCTAACCACCCCCATTCATTTTCTGGGGCTCGGAGGTAACTGTGTGCCAGCCAGCCAGAGCTCAGTGATGGCTCTTCACAGGTTCCCCTTTATGTGGGGTCTCCTGGTCTCCCATTATCTGGCGCTGTGTAACCCCTCTAGTGGCCCAACAACGTTATCCTTTAAACACCAGTGGGACCGTCAGTGTCACCGTCTCACCGATGAGCAGCCACCCCAGCACGGAGCCAGGAATCACCTTTCATTAGCAACCCACCAGCCCGTGTATAAGCAAAGAATTCGATCAGACTGAGAGCAAGTGAAGCATCTTACCAGAATTCCCCGTCATCCTTAATCTTCAGCTTGAGCCTGGCCTTGTCCTGGTCACTAACACCGTTCCACAAGGCGGACCTGCAATGAGAAGAGTGTGTGTTAGGCACACGCGGGAAACCAGCCCAGACGGACAGCACGGAGACCCTTCACAGCCTGGGAGGGGCAAAGGATCAGGATTGAAATCAGTTTCAGCAAATCCAGGTCCCAGTGATACTAAAGTGGAATTTTTGAGTCGGAGAGTCTTCAGGGTGTCACATCGCTGCAGGGAAAGAATAGGGCACATTGAAGAAATTTAACTGCATATATAATAATGTCTGTACCTGCCCTGGGAGTGTTTGATGGGGACAGTGTAGAGGGAGCTTTACTCTGTATCTAACCCTGTGCTGTACCTGCCCTGGGAGTGTTTGATGGGGACAGTGTAGAGGGAGCTTTACTCTGTATCTAACCCCGTGCTGTACCTGCCCTGGGAGTGTTTGATGGGGATGGTGTAGAGGGAGCTTTACTCTGTATCTAACCCCGTGCTGTACCTGCCCTGGGAGTGTTTGATGGGGACAGTGTAGAGGGAGCTTTACTCTGTATCTAACCCCGTGCTGTACCTGCCCTGGGAGTGTTTGATGGGGACAGTGTAGAGGGAGCTTCACTCTTCAGCCAAGCCTCCATTGAGGGGGAGGTGGGAGAGGGCAGGTTGAGGAGATGGACTCCCAGTGGACAATCTCTGGCTGTTGCTGCAGGGAAGGAGGTTGGGCCTCTGGGCCCAGCCTGAAGCCCTGGGCCCCTGGTCTTTGGAAACCAGAGGACAGCCCAAAAATTCTTTCCCGCGTCTTCCTTGGCCATAACTAACCTGCCTTCCCTTGTCTGAGTAAAGATTCACAAAAGCTGAGGGGAGAGTTCCCCCTGGTACCTGTCACTCCATGGCCCAGTGTACTCCTTGCGGCCCCATGGATTGCGCAGTCGTAAGAGTTTTACCGTGGAGGTCCCCTGCTTCACCTGAGGAAGGGAAACAAGCGGATTAGAGTTGGGGGTAGAACAGGGAGGTGTGCGTCAGCTAGACCTATAGATTGGAGACATGAGCTAAACTTGGAGCGGCGGTGTCCATCTCTTGGCCCGTACCCGCTGTAACGGAGCTCAGAATGGGAACGGGAGGGGACAGGCTTGGGGGTGCAGGACGTCCCGGTGCTCTCTGTGTCCCAGTGCAGACCACTCACAGATCTGCAGCAAGGGAAACACGTGTGAGCAACAGGCGTGTTTAACCAGAACCTTTAAAGCAATCAAATATATTGCTGAGAAAAAAGAAAGAGACATACTGTCGAATCTTTGGGTCTTGCACTCATCAGGACAGATGCAAGAACGCCAAATTTCAAAGGGAACAACAATTTATACTTCATGAGAAAAAATGCAGATTGGTCGGAAAGTCAACTCTGATTGGTCGTTGCCATAGAAAATGCATCTGGGAATTATTGTTTCCCACATTTTAATTAAAAAAAACAGCACAACCGCTGGACATTTTCTGCTTACAGAGGACAAGTCCCAGTGTGATGAATATATGTCGTTTTTAATCAAGTGTAAGTGTCCCTTTACGTCCCATCTTATCTCTGACTGGTTCTGCACGACATGAATTGGCCGAGTGGTTGACAGTGGCCACAACCTGTTCCGAGGGAGTTTTCCACACACGTGATGAGGGATTCCTTCAGCCTTTGCGAAGACTAGACATGACCTGCGTAGACAGCAATGCCGTGTCCACCTGCTTGTTCGACATTACTAGCTTATTCGCTGATGTACCGTTAAAGGGAGCCAGAGATGTTTAAACCGTGTCGCTATATCATGGCGATCTAGATTTCCTGAATCTGTATTCCGAATTAATTTAGCAACTCGCGCTGTTGAGTTCAGCTCTAATGACACCGTGTTTGCCCAAATAGATCATGTCACCATGGGATCCCCTCTCGACTCAACTCTCACCTACATCTGTGTGGGTTTCCACGAGAAACATGTTTTCGATGGAACAGCCACTAATTTCCTACCCCTTGTATCTTTCCGATACGTAGATAATAGGTTTGCAAATTTTCATGTGCAGCTGCGTATACCAATTTCCTTGCACAACTTAATGGTGTTATGAATACCTAACTCCAAGAGCTGTATCTTTTTTTTAAAAATTGGAAGGACATTGAATTATTTGGACACTTCCTTGGGAACTGACCTGTGTTTTTTTTTTAAATGGTTATAATTTCACTTTGGACTGTGAGCAACTTTTCTAAGAAGTCACATGGCTTCAGCTAAATGACCAGCAAGGCACCTGAGGAGATAAGAACTATTTGTTTACTTGAACTTTAATTGCTGGAGAAAAAGAAACTGATGTTTTCAGAGGCGGGGCCCCCTCGTGATTTACTAGAAGCCACTGGACTGAGAGGAGTTTCTATCTTGAACTTGTGTTTTGGGCTCAGTTTTTGGACTAAACTGAAAGGGGAAGGTTGCCCAACTCACTCTCTCCCTGCCTTGTCTGAATTTCAGCGCAATTAACAATATCCAGCTAAAAATCCTCAACTCAGTATAACTTGTCTGTATTTGGAAACTTGAGACGAGAGAAAGATCCCAAGGACATTGATCCCACTCTGTTCTCCTCCACACCAAAACTCCTTTATAAAAAACTTCCAGACATCTACTGAGATCAGTGATCCATCTTCGCATGCAGGAACACCAGATCGATGGCATCAAAACCCTTTGAACTTTATCCTTTTCCAAAAAATTTCCCATCGGTCAAAAGGTGTTTTTTTTCCCTTAAACGCCAATCTCTGCAGAGACCCTATTTGTTTTGTCCTTTGTATATTTGTGTGTGTGTGTGTGTGTGTGTGTGTTGGGATTTAAAGGGGTATATAATTACACTTCTGGATTACAAATTGCATGTTAACCAGTAGTGGCAACTTGTTTTAAAAATACATTTCATTCCATAATAAATCAATCATTCTGAGTTTATTGAAAGAAGCCTGGTTAAAGCCTCTTTTATTTTGGGTCTAACAATAGCGAAAGTAAACGATTGGCCATTTTGGTGAGTGAATTAAACATTTACACTTATGGTGCAGCCTGTGCAGTAGCGGGTCTGGAGAAACTGCGCACTCTTCCCATCCCGGTCATAACAATGGGCTCCATCCCACACTCAAATTCACCCTTGAGATGGAAGAGCCTCACCAGCTCCCTTTCCTTGACCTATTGGTGGAGAAATCTGCCAATGGGTTCTCTACCACTGTCTACTGCAAGCCCACCTTCACTGGTCAATATGTGCGTTGAGATGCCTTCAGTTCCACGCACTATAAAACCGACCTTACTGGCAGCCTCATGAATAGAGCCTGGGCCATTTGCTCACTGTGTAAGCTTGGTAATGAAATAGGGCAGATCCTGCGGGATGATGGAGACCCTGATCAGGTCGTTGCTGGCTGTTTATCACGCAGACTCATGAATTGTCCCATGGCCGCCACCTTTGGTCCTGAAAAGCACCCAGTCTACCTCAGATTTACCCTGGAAGGGTAAGGTGTCTCAAAAATTCGAGCAACAGCTGAAGCTCGCCCTTTCCTGCTGCTACTCTGCAGTGGCAACACGAGTGGCATTCGCCACGAGCAGGACGCTGCCGTCAAGCCAAAAAGATGTTCTGTCTATCACAACAAATGAGTAACATGGTGTATGAATTTCAGTGCTGCCGGGTATGTAGGCTCTGAGCCCCAGTGATTGGCAGGTCGTAGCAAACAGCAAGGCCTTTCGGCACTTTGCAATAGGCGGAGTACTGACCGCAGTGAACCAACCCGTGCTTGCAAAACTCGGAATGTAACGTCTACCGTTAGATGTGATTCCGCAATTGGACAGCACTTACCGAACAACCCTGAGTGTGCTAAGAATGACACCACCAACAACCAATTTAAGATTATCAGTCCGGCTCACAATGTGGCTCACTTACACTTGCTAGAAGCTATGTATATTCATACCCAGGGACCGGTCCTCTGTAAACAAAAAGAACATGTCCAGGCATTGTGCCTTTTTTTGAACTAAGTAAAAGCGTGGGGGGACAATAGTTCCCTGGTGCATTCTCCGTGGCAACGCCTCAACCAATCAGAGTCGACTTGCCAACCAATCAGCACCCCTCTCCCATGCAGTGTAAATTGTTGTTCCTTTGAAATTTGGCATTCTTGCCTTTGTCCTTTTTTCAGCAATACTCAAGCTCTGTACTACCAATAATGAAATGTCCCAAGGTGTTTCACAGGATTATGAAACCAAGGCGGTCAAAGGAAGTTCCACAAAGACCTCACTTAGGGGTCTTGCTTTTGGCTTTGAGCCCTGGGAGGAGCTCGCCCAGGGTCGCTGCACCCGGCACGACTAAATAAAGAAACGGTGTGGCCTCCTTCCAAAGCAAGCGCATGTCAGAGGCAGAGTGAAAATGCAGTGAGAGGTATACCCCCAGTCAGAAACTCACCCAAAGCTCAATCAACAGACTTATTTACAGCACACCTCCCCACCCACCAGAATCGCACCAACCACCCCAGGTGATGGACCCGATCATGTCACCCCAAAGGACAGACAAGAATAAAACAAATACTGAGACACATAAAGAGATATTAGGTCAGGTGACCAAAAGCTTGGCCCGACAGGGCGATTTTAAGGAATGTCTTACAGGGGGACAGTGAGGTAGAGAGGCAATAGGGGGGGGTTTAGGGAGGGATTTCCAGAGTTTAGGCCCCAGATAGCCGAAAACAAGGCCACCAATTGTGAAGTGATTAAAATCGGGGGCGCACAAGATGCCGGGATTGGAGCAGCGCAGGTATCTCAGAGGCTTGTGGGACTGGAGCGGATTACAGAGATAGGGAGGGGTGAGGTCATGGAGGGATTTGAAAATAAGGATGAGAATTTGGATGAGATGACGGGGTCTGGCGGGTACTCACTGTGTCAGCCTCCGTGATAGCGTAAGCGTGTGCCTTCAGTAAGCCAAGGCCATTGTCCTTCTCCAAATCCTGTTGGCTTGTGGCCTAGAAACAACCCAGCGTTTAATGAGAGCGTTAGGATTGGAATCGACAGCAAACTCTAATATCCTGCTCCCCAGATCCCAGGAATCCACAAGGTGATGCTGGAGGCCAAGACTGGCTACTCCCACCAGGAAACCCGACAGGTTGGGAGGTTGATTGTGAACGGCCCGAGTTACCACCCTACCCGCTCCACGGGATCTCCTTCCCTCACTGGAAGGCAGCCGCTGTTGTGTGTGCAGCTTATGGGACTGAGAAGGCCTCATGAAGCTTCCTCGTGCTCAGCCTCAATGGGAAGAGTACGCGCAGGTCGCGAATTCTCAGACCAAAGATGGGCGCAAACCAGTTGTTAGTCTCACAGAGGGAGGCAGCCAGTGCAAGTGCCTACAATTGGTTTCCTAAGTTTCCCTCGAGCGCCTGGCCCCCATTCCCCTCTTTGCTGAGACCTCAGCCTTCCTCTCTCCCCCGAGGCCAGAATAATACCACACCCCACCCCGCTTCTCACCCCTCCTCATACACCCCCAATCTTCACCTCTCCTCAACCCCCAGTCTCCCCCACTCCCCCAGGTTCCCCCTCTCCTCAACTCCCCACCCCCCCTCCAATCTCCACCTCTCCTCAAGCCCCCAGGCTCCCTCACTCCCCAACCACCCCACCCCCCCACCCCCAGGCTCCCCCTCCCCTTAAACCCCCTCTCTCTAACACACCCTAGGCTTCCCCCCTCCTCAACTCCCCAGTCTCCCCCTTGCCCCAACTCCTCCTCTCTCCATCCCCCCGTCTCCCCTTTCTTCAACTCCCTGTCACCCACCCTCCCCAACAGCCCCCACTCCCTCTCTCCTGAACCCCTCCCAGTCTCCCCCAAGGCCACAAGCCCCCAGTCTCCCCCACCTCCCAGCCCCCCAACTCTACCCCTCTCCCCACACCCCCGTCTCCCTCTCTCCTCAATGCACCCCAATCTCCTCTCTTCCCAATCCCCCCAGTCTCCCTCCCTCCTCAAACCCCCACCCCAGTTTCCCCCTCCCCCCCCAAACACCCCAGTCTCCCCCCATCCCCAACCCTGCCAGTCTCCCCCTCTGCCCAACACCCCCAGTCTCCCTCTCTACTCAAAACCCCCAGTCTATCTCTCCCCACAACGGCCTGCGGTCTCCCCGACTCCCTAGTTCCACCTCTCTCTCTCTCCCCCCCCTCCTCCCACCCAGTCCCCAGTCTCTGTCTCTCCCCATCCACTCAATGCCTGACCAAGATCTCCACCATCACTCTCAACCCGCCCCCTCCCCACCGGCTCCACCCCGCCCTCCGGACCTAGCAGCCGGGGAACATCCCGGCCTAGCGAGAAGGGCCACAGCCATGACAGAAAGCCTAAGGCCTCAGCCTATCCCAGAAGGATCCGCTGCCCTTTCTGTGAGTCTCCGTGGTAACTCCAGCCCCAGGATCTGGTCAGCCTGTGTGACAAGGCCGACAAATTGGTAATCGGAGCCTGAGTGAATTGGAAACCCTCAGCAGGGCTGAAGGAAGCAGCTGTGAAAACAGCAGGGTTATTGGCATTAAGGTAAAAGCAAAATACAGCGGGTGCTGGAAATCTCAATCGGAAAATGAAAATGCTGGAAAAACTCAGCGGGTCTGGCAGCTTCTGCGGAGAGGGAAACAGAGTTAACATTTCGAGTCCTTTATGACCCTTCTTCAGAGTGTTGGCATTACCTCGATAGCGCAGGAAGCCAATGTCTGCTTGGTGAGCGCTCGCCTGATCAGCAGCCACAGGTAATCGGCGTTGGTGTTGCCAGGGTTGAAAGATACAGCAATCCCACCAGTGAAATCCGCCATCGCGACGGAGACATTCCCACCGGATAAACTGGAATAGGAACCATAAACCCTACAGAAACAAGATCAGAATTTCAACATTGTATTGAGGCAGCTGTCCTGACTGTTTATGAGGCATTAACTACAAAATTATCAGTGCTACAGTGCGAGGTGTGGGTATATCAGAGTGTTACAGTGAGGGGTGTGGGGTATATCAGAGTGTTACAGTGAGGGGTGTGGGGTATATCAGAGTGTTACAGTGAGGGGTGTGGGGTATATCAGAGTGTTACAGTGAGGGGTGTGGGGTATATCAGAGTGTTACAGTGAGGGGTGTGGGTTATATCAGAGTGTTATAGTGAGGGGTGTGGGTATATCAGAGTGTTACAGTGAGGGGTGTGGGGTATATCAGAGTGTTACAGTGAGGGGTATGGGGTATATCAGAGTGTTACAGTGAGGAGGTGTGGGATGTATCAGAGTGTTACAGTGAGGGGTGTGGGGTATATCAGAGTGTGTTACAGTGAGGGGTGAGGGGTATATCAGAGCGTTACAGTGAGGGGTGTGGGTATATCAGAGTGTTACAGTGAGGGGTGTGGGGTATATCAGAGTGTTACAGTGAGGGGGTGTGGGGTATATCAGAGTGTTACAGTGAGGGGTGTGGGGTATATCAGAGTGTTACAGTGAGGGGTGTGGGGTCTATCAGTGTTACAGTGAGGGGTGTGGGGTATATCAGAGTGTTACAGTGAGGGGTGTGGGGTATATAAGAGTGTTACAGTGAGGGGTGTGGGGTATATCAGAGTGTGACAGTGAGGGGTGTGGGGTATATCAGAGTGTTACAGTGAGGGGTGTGGGGTATATCAGAGTGTTACAGTGAGGGGTGTGGGATATATCAGAGTGTTACAGTGAGGGGTGTGGGGTATATCAGAGTGATACAGTGGGGGTGTGGGGTATATCAGTGTTACAGTGAGGGGTGTGGGGGATATCAGAGTGTTACAGTGAGGGGTGTGGGGAATATCAGAATGTTACAGTGAGGGATGTGGGGTATATCAGAGTGTTACAGTGAGGGGTGTGGGGTATATCAGAGTGCTACAGTGAGGGATGTGGGGTATATCAGAGTGTTACAGTGAGGGGTGTGGGATATATCAGAGTCTTACAGTGAGGGATGTGGGGTATATCAGAGTGTTACAGTGAGGGGTGTGGGACATATCAGAGTGTTACAGTGAGGGGTGTGGGGTATATCAGAGTGTTACAGTGAGGGGCATGGGGTATATCAGTGTTACGGTGAGGGAAGTGGGGTATATCAGAGTGTAACAGTGAAGGGTGTGGGGTATATCAGAGTGTTACAGTGAGGGGTGTGGGGTATATCAGAGTGTTACAGTGCGGGCTATATCAGAGTGTTACAGTGAGGGATGTGGGTATATCAGTGTTACAGTGAGGGGTGTGGGATATATCAAAGTGTTACAGTGAGGGGTGTGGGGTATATCAGAGTGTTACAGTGGGCGGGGGGGGGGTATATCAGAGTATTAGAGTGAGGGGCGTGGGGTATATCAGTGTTACGGTGAGAGGTGTGGGGTATATCAGAGAGTTACAGTGAGGGGTGTGGGGTAAGTCAGAGTGTTACAGTGAGGGGTGTGGGGTATATCAGAGTGTTACAGTGAGGGGTGTGGGGTATATCAGAGTGTTACAATGAGGGGTGTGGGGTATATCAGAGTGTTACAGTGAGGGGTGTGGGGTATATCAGAGTGTTACGGTGAGCGGTGTGGGGTATATCAGAGTGTTACAGTGAGGGGTGTGGGATATATCAGAGTGTTACAGTGAGGGGTGTGGGATATATCAGAGTGTTACAGTGAGGGGTGTGGGATATATCAGAGTGTTACAGTGATGGATGTGGAGTATATCAGAATGTTACAGTGAGGGATGTGGGATATATCAGAGTTTTACAGTGAGGGGCGTGGGTATATCAGTGTTACGGTGAGGGGTGTGGGGTCTATCAGTGTTACAGTGTGGGGTGTGGGGTATATCAGAGTGTTACAGTGAGGGGTGTGGGGTATATCAGAGTGTTACAGTGAGGGGTGTGGGGTATATCAGAGTGTTACAGTGAGGGGTGTGGGGTATATCAGAGTGTTACAGTGAGGGGTGTGGGGTATATCAGAGTGTTACAGTGCGGGGTGTGGGATATATCAGAGTGTTACAGTGAGGGGTGTGGGGTATATCAGTGTTACAGTGAGGGGTGTGGGGGATATCAGAGTGTTACAGTGACGGGTGGGGGGTATATCAGAATGTTACAGTGAGGGATGTGGGGTATATCAGAGTCTTACAGTGAGGGATGTGGGGTATATCAGTGTGTTACAGTGAGGGGGTGTGGGGTATATCAGAGTGCTACAGTTAGGGATGTGGGACATATCAGAGTGTTACAGTGAGGGGTGTGGGGTATATCAGAGTGTTACAGTGAGGGGCATGGGGTATATCAGTGTTACGGTGAGGGAAGTGGGGGATATCAGAGTGTTACAGTGAGGGGTGTGGGGTATATCAGAGTGTTACAATGCGGGGTATATCAGAGTGTTACAGTGAGGGGTGTGGGGTATATCAGAGTGTTACAGTGAGGGGTGTGGGGTAAGTCAGAGTGTTACAGTGAGGGGCGTGGGGTATAACAGTGTTACAGTGAGGGGTGTGGGGTATATCAGAGTGTTACAGTGAGGGGTGTGGGGTATATCAGTGTTACAGTGAGGGGTGTGGGGCATATCAGAGTGTTACAGTGAGGGGTGTGGGGTATATCAGAGTGTTACAATGAGGGGTGTGGGGTATATCAGAGTGTTACTGTGAGGGGTGTGGGGTATATCAGTGTTACGGTGAGGGGTGTGGGGTATATCAGAGTGTTACAGTGAGGGGTGTGGGATATATCAGAGTGTTACAGTGATGGGCGTGGGTATATCAGTGTTACGGTGAGGGGTGTGGGGTATATCAGAGTGTAACAGTGAGGGGTGTGGGGTATATCAGAGTGTTACAGTGAGGGGTGTGGGGTATATCAGAGTGTTACAGTGAGGGGTGTGGGTATATCAGAGTGTTACAGTGAGGGGTGTGGGTATATCAGAGTGTTACAGTGAGGGGTGTGGGGTATATCAGGGTGTTACAGTGAGGGGGATATCAGAGTGTTATAGTGAGGGATGTGGGTATATCCGTGTTACAGTGAGGGGTGTGGGATATATCAAAGTGTTACAGTGAGGGGTGTGGGGTATATCAGAGTGTTACAGTGGGGGGTGTGGGGTATATCAGAGTATTACAGTGAGGGGCGTGGGGTATATCAGTGTTACGGTGAGAGGTGTGGGGTATATCAGTGAGTTACAGTGAGGGGTGTGGGGTATGTCAGGGTGTTACAGTGAGGGGTGTGGGGTATATCAGAGTGTTACAGTGAGGGGTGTGGGGTATATCAGAGTGTTACAGTGAGGGGTGTGGGGTATATCAGAGTGTTACAGTGAGGGGCGTAGGTATATCAGTGTTACGGTGAGGGGTGTGGGGTATATCAGAGTGTTACAGTGAGGGGTGTGGGATATATCAGAGTGTTACAGTGAGGGGTGTGGGATATATCAGAGTGTTACAGTGATGGATGTGGAGTATATCAGAATGTTACAGCGAGGGATGTGGGATATATCACAGTGTTACAGTGAGGGGTGTGGGGTATATCAGAGTGTTACAGTGAGGGGTGTGGGGTATATCAGAGTGTTACAGTGAGGGGCGTGGGTATATCAGTGTTACGGTGAGGGGTGTGGGGTATATCAGAGTGTTACAGTGAGGGGTGTGGGGTATATCAGAGTATTACAGTGAGGGGTGTGGGGTATATCAGACTGTTACAGTGAGGGGTGTGGGGTATATCAGACTGTTACAGTGAGGGGTGTGGGGTATATCAGTGTTACAGTGAGAGGTGTGGGGTATATCAGAGTATTACAGTGAGGGATGTGGGGTATATCAGTGTTACAGTGAGTGGTGTGGGGTATATCAGAGTATTACACTGAGGGATGTGGGGTATATCAGTGTTACAGTGAGGGGTGTGGGTATAACAGAGTGTTACACTGCGGGGTGTGGGATATATCAGAGTGTTACAGTGAGGGGTGTGGGGTATATCAGAGTGTTACAGTGAGGGGTGTGGGGTATATCAGAGTGTTACAGTGAGGGGTGTGGGGTATATCAGAGTGTTACACTGCGGGGTGTGGGATATATCAGAGTGTTACAGTGAGGGGTGTGGGGTATATCAGAGTGTTACAGTGAGGGGTGTGGGGTATATCAGAGTGTGACAGTGAGGGGTGTGGGGTATATCAGTGTTACAGTGAGGGGTGTGGGGGATATCAGAGTGTTACAGTGCGGGGTGTGGGGTATATCAGAATGTTACAGTGAGGGATGTGGGGTATATCAGAGTCTTACAGTGAGGGATGTGGGGTATATCAGTGTGTTACAGTGAGGGGTGTGGGGTATATCAGTGTTACGGTGAGAGGTGTGGGGTATATCAGAGAGTTACAGTGAGGGATGTGGGGTAAGTCAGAGTGTTACAGTGAAGGGTGTGGGGTATATCAGTGTGTTACAGTGAGGGGTGTGGGGAATGTCAGAGTGTTACACTGAGGGGTGTGGGGTATATCAGAGTGTTACAGTGAGGGGTGTGGGGTATATCAGAGTGTTACAGTGAGGGGTGTGGGATATATCAGTGTTACGGTGAGGGCTGTGGGGTATATCAGAGTGTTACAGTGAGGGGTGTGGGTATTTCAGAGTGTTACAGTGAGGGGTGTGGGATATATCAGAGTGTTACAGTGAGGGGTGAGGGTTATATCAGAGTGTTACAGTGAGGGGCGTGGGGTATATCAGAGTGTTACAGTGAGGGGTGTGGGGTATATCAGAGTGTTACAGTGAGGGGCGTGGGTATATCAGTGTTACGGTGAGGGGTGTGGGGTATATCAGAGTGTTTCAGTGAGGGTTGTGGGGTATACCAGAGTGTTACAGTGAGGGGAGTGGGATATATCAGAGTGTTACCAGTGAGGGGAGTGGGATATAACTGATTGTTACAGTGAGGGGGTGTGGGGTATATCGGAGTGTTACAGTGAGGGGTGTGGGATATATCAGAGTGTTACAGTGAGGGGTGTGGGGTATATCAGAGTGTTACATTGAGGGGTGTGGGGTATATCAGGGTGTTACAGTGAGGGGTGTGGGGTATATCTGTGTGTTACAGTGAGGGGTGTGGGGTAGATCAGAACGTTACATTGAGGGATGTGGGGTATATCAGAGTGTTACAGTGAGGGATGTGGGGTATATCAGTGTGTTACAGTGAGGGGTGTGGGGTATATCAGAATGTAACAGTGAGGGATGTGGGACATATCAGAGTGTTACAGTGAGGGGCGTGGGGTATATCAGTGTTACGGTGAGAGGTGTGGGGTATATCAGAGAGTTACAGTGAGGGGTGTGGGGTAAGTCAGAGTGTTACAGTGAGGGGTGTGGGGTATATCAGAGTGTTACAGTGAGGGGTGTGGGGAATATCAGAGTGTTACAGTGAGGGGTGTGGGGTATATCAGAGTGTTACAGTGAGGGGTGTGGGGTATATCAGAGTGTTACTGTGAGGGGTGTGGGGTATATCAGTGAAACGGTGAGGGGTGTGGGGTATATCAGCGAGTTACAGTGAGGGGTGTGGGATATATCAGAGTGTTACAGTGAGGGGTGTGGGATATATCAGAGTGTTACAGTGAGGGGTGTGGGATATATCAGAGTGTTACACTGATGGATGTGGAGTATATCAGAATGTTACAGTGAGGGATGTGGGATATATCAGAGTGTTACAGTGAGGGGTGTGGGGTATATCAGAGTGTTACAGTGAGGGGTGTGGGGTATATCAGAGTGTTACGGTGAGGGGATGGGTATATCAGTGTTACGGTGAGGGGTGAGGGGTATATCAGAGTGTTACAGTGAGGGGTGTGGGGTATATCAGAGTGTTACAGTGAGGGGTGTGGGTATATCAGAGTGTTACAGTGAGGGGTGTGGAGTATATCAGAGTGTTACAGTGAGGGGTGTGGGGTATATCAGAGTGTTACAGTGAGGGGCGTGGGTATATCAGTGTTACGGTGAGGGGTGTGGGGTATATCAGAGTGTAACAGTGAGGGGTGTGGGGTATATCAGAGTGTTACAGTGAGGGGAGTGGGGTATATCAGAGTGTTACAGTGAGGGGTGTGGGTATATCAGAGTGTTACAGTGAGGGGTGTGGGTTTATCACAGTGTTACAGAGAGGGGTGTGGGGTATATCAGAGTGTTACAGTGAGGAGTGTGGGGTATATCAGAGTGTTACAGTGAGGGGGATATCAGAGTTTTATAGTGAGGGATGTGGGTATATCCGTGTTACAGTAAGGGGTGTGGGATATATCAAAGTGTTACAGTGAGGGGTGTGGGGTATATCAGAGAGTTACAGTGAGGGGTGTGGGGTATGTCAGAGTGTTACAGTGAGGGGTGTGGGGTATATCAGAGTGTTACAGTGAGGGGTGTGGGGTATATCAGAGTGTTACAGTGAGGGGTGTGGGGTATATCAGAGTGTTACAGTGAGGGGCGTAGGTATATCAGTGTTACGGTGAGGGGTGTGGGGTATATCAGAGTGTTACAGTGAGGGGTGTGGGATATATCAGAGTGTTACAGTGAGGGGTGTGGGATATATCAGAGTGTTACAGTGAGGGGTGTGGGATATATCAGAGTGTTACAGTGATGGATGTGGAGTATATCCGAATGTTACAGCGAGGGATGTGGTATATATCACAGTGTTACAGTGAGGGGTGTGGGGTATATCAGAGTGTTACAGTGAGTGGTGTGGGGTATATCAGAGTGTTACAGTGAGGGGCGTGGGTATATCAGTGTTACGGTGAGGGGTGTGGGGTATATCAGAGTGTTACAGTGAGGGGTGTGGGGTATATCAGAGTGTTACAGTGAGGGGTGTGGGGTATATCAGAGTGTTGCAGTGAGGGGTGTGGGTATATCAGAGTATTACAGTGAGGGGTGTGGGGTATAAAAGAGTGTTACAGTGAGGGGTGTGGGGTATATCAGAGTGTTTCAGTGAGGGGTGTGGGGTATATCAGAGTGTTACAGTGAGGGGTGTGGGGTATATCAGAGTGTTACAGTGAGGGGTGTCGGATATATCAGATTGTTACCAGTGAGGGGAGTGGGATATATCAGAGTGTTACAGTGAGGGAAGTGGGATATATCAGAGTGTTACAGTGAGGGGTGTGGGATATATCAGAGAGTTACCAGTGAGGGGGGTGGGTTATATCAGACTGTTACAGTGAGGGGTGTGGGGTATATCAGACTGTTACAGTGAGGGGTGTGGGGTATATCAGTGTTACAGTGAGGGGTGTGGGGTATATCAGAGTATTACAGTGAGGGATGTGGGGTATATCAGTGTTACAGTGAGGGGTGTGGGGTATATCAGAGAATTACAGTGAGGGATGTGGGGTATATCAGTGTTACAGTGAGGGGTGTGGGTTATATCAGAGTGTTACAGTGAGGGGTGTTGGATATATCAGAGTGTTACAGTGAGGGGTGTGGGGTATATCAGAGTGTTACAGTGAGGGGTGTGGGGTATATCAGAGTGTTACAGTGAGGGGTGTGGGATATATCAGAGTGTTACAGTGAGGGGTGTGGGGTATATCAGAGTGTTACAGTGAGGGGTGTGGCGTATATCAGAGTGTTACAGTGAGGGGTGTGGGGTATATCAGAGTGTTACAGTGAGGGGTGTGGGGTATATCAGAGTGTTACAGTGAGGGGTGTGGGATATATCAGAGTGTTACAGTGAGGGGTGTGGGGTATATCAGAGTGTTACAGTGAGGGGTGTGGGGAATATCAGAGTGTTACAGTGAGGGGTGTGGGATATATCAGAGTGTTACAGTGAGGGGTGTGGGGTATATCAGTGTGTTACAGTGAGGGGTGTGGGGTAGATCAGAATGTTACAGTGAGGGATGTGGGGTATATCAGAGTGTTACAGTGAGGGATGTGGGGTATATCAGTGTGTTACAGTGAGGGGTGTGGGGTATATCAGAATGTAACAGTGAGGGAAGTGGGGTATATCAGAGTGTTAAGTGAAGGGTGTGGGGTATATCAGAGTGTTACAGTGAGGGGTGTGGGGTATATCAGAGTGTTACAGTGAGGGGTATATCAGAGTGTTACAGTGAGGGATGTGGGTATATCAGTGTTACAGTGAGGGGTGTGGGATCTATCAAAGTGTTACAGTGAGGGGTGTGGGGTATATCAGAGTGTTACAGTGCGAGGTGTGGGGTATATCAGAGTATTACAGTGAGGGGTGTGGGGTATATCAGTGTTACGGTGAGGGGTGTGGGGTATATCAGAGAGTTACATTGAGGGGTGTGGGGTATATCAGAGTGTTACAGTGAGGGGTGTGGGGTATATCAGAGTGTTACAGTGAGGGGTGTGGGGTATATCAGAGTGTTACAGTGAGGGGTGTGGGGTATATCAGAGTGTTACAGTGAGGGGCGTGGGTATGTCAGTGTTACGGTGAGGGGTGTGGGGTATATCAGAGTGATACAGTGAGGGGTGTGGGATATATCAGAGTGTTACAGTGAGGGGTGTGGGATATATCAGAGTGTTACAGTGATGGATGTGGAGTATATCAGAATGTTACAGTGAGGGATGTGGGATATATCAGAGTGTTACAGTGAGGGGTGTGGGGTATATCAGAGTGTTACGGTGAGGGGCATGGGTATATCAGTGTTACGGTGAGGGGTGTGGGGTATATCAGAGTGTTACAGTGAGGGGTGTGGGGTATATCAGAGTGTTACAGTGAGGGGTGTGGGTATATCAGAGTGTTACAGTGAGGGGTGTGGGGTATATCAGAGTGTTACAGTGAGGGGTGTGGGGTATATCAGAGTGTTACAGTGAGGGGCGTGGGTATATCAGTGTTATGGTGAGGGGTGTGGGGTATATCAGAGTGTAACAGTGAGGGGTGTGGGGTATATCAGAGTGTTACAGTGAGGGGTGTGGGGTATATCAGAGTGTTACAGTGAGGGGTGTGGGTATATCAGAGTGTTACAGTGAGGGGTGTGGGTATATCAGAGTGTTACAGTGAGGGGTGTGGGGTATATCAGAGTGTTACAGTGAGGGGTGTGGGGTATATCAGAGTGTTACAGTGAGGGGTGTGGGGTATATCAGAGTGTTACAGTGAGGGGTGTGGGGTATATCAGAGTGTTACAGTGCGGGGTGTGAGATATAACAGAGTGTTACAGTGAGGGGTGTGGGGTATATCAGAGTGTTACAGTGAGGGGTGTGGGGTATATCAGAGTGTTACAGTGAGGGGTATATCAGAGTGTTACAGTGAGGGATGTGGGTATATCAGTGTTACAGTGAGGGGTGTGGGATATATCAAAGTGTTACAGTGAGGGGTGTGGGGTATATCAGAGTGTTACAGTGAGGGGTGTGGGGTATATCAGAGGATCACAGTGAGGGGCGTGGGGTATATCAGTGTTACGGTGAGAGGTGTGGGGTATATCAGAGAGTTACAGTGAGGCGTGTGTGGTAAGTCAGAGTGTTACAGTGAGGGGTGTGGGGTATATCGGAGTGTTACAGTGAGGGGTGTGGGGAATATCAGAGTGTTACAGTGAGGGGTGTGGGGTATATCAGAGTGTTACAGTGAGGGGTGTGGGGTATATCAGAGTGTTACTGTGAGGGGTGTGGGGTATATCAGTGTTACGGTGAGGGGTGTGGGGTATATCAGAGTGTTACAGTGAGGGGTGTGGGATATATCAGAGTGTTACAGTGAGGGGTGTGGGATATATCAGAGTGTTACAGTGAGGGGTGTGGGATATATCTGAGTGTTACAGTGATGGATGTGGAGTATATCAGAATGTTACAGTGAGGGATGTGGGATATATCACAGTGTTACAGTGAGGGGTGTGGGGTATATCAGAGTTTTACAGTGAGGGGCGTGGGTATATCAGTGTTACGGTGAGGGGTGTGGGGTATATCAGAGTGTTACAGTGAGGGGTGTGGGGTATATCAGAGTGTTACAGTGAGGGGTGTGGGGTATATCAGAGTGTTACAGTGAGGGGTGTGGGTATATCAGAGTGTTACAGTGAGGGGTGTGGGATATATCAGAGTGTTACAGTGAGGGGTGTGGGGTATATCAGAGTGTTACAGTGAGGGGCGTGACGTATATCAGAGTTTTACAGTGAGGGGTGTGGGGTATATCAGAGTGTTACAGTGAGGGGCGTGGGTATATCAGTGTTACGGTGAGTGGTGTGGGGTATATCAGAGTGTTTCAGTGAGGGTTGTGGGGTATACCAGAGTGTTACAGTGAGGGGAGTGGGATATATCAGAGTGATACCAGTGAGGGGAGTGGGATATATCAGATTATTACAGTGAGGGGGTGTGGGGTATATCGGAGTGTTACAGTGAGGGGTGTGGGATATATCAGAGTGTTACAGTGAGGGGTGTGGGGTATATCAGAGTGTTACAGTGAGGAGTGTGGGTATATCAGAGTGTTACAGTGAGGGGTGTGGGGTATATCAGTGTGTTACAGTGAGGGGTGTGGGGTAGATCAGAATGTTACAGTGAGGGATGTGGGGTATATCAGAGTGTTACAGTGAGGGATGTGGGGTATATCAGTGTGTTACAGTGAGGGGTGTGGGGTAGATCAGAATGTAACAGTGAGGGATGTGGGTCATATCAGAGTGTTACAGTGAGGGGTGTGAGGTATATCAGAGTGTTACAGTGAGGGGCATTGGGTATATCAGTGTTACGGTGAGGGAAGTGGGGTATATCAGAGTGTTAAGTGAAGGGTGTGGGGTATATCAGAGTGTTACAGTGAGGGGTGTGGGGTATATCAGAGTGTTACAGTGAGGGGTATATCAGAGTGTTACAGTGAGGGATGTGGGTATATCAGTGTTACAGTGAGGGGTGTGGGATCTATCAAAGTGTTACAGTGAGGGGTGTGGGGTATATCAGAGTGTTACAGTGGGGGGTGTGGGGTATATCAGAGTATTACAGTGAGGGGTGTGGGGTACATCAGTGTTACGGTGAGAGGTGTGGGGTATATCAGAGAGTTACAGTCAGGGGTGTGCGGTATATCAGAGTGTTATAGTGAGGGGTGTGGGGTATATCAGAGTGTTACAGTGAGGGGTGTGGGGTATATCAGAGTGTTACAGTGAGGGGTGTGGGGTATATCAGAGTGTTACAGTGAGGGGCGTGGGTATGTCAGTGTTACGGTGAGGGGTGTGGGGTATATCAGAGTGTTACAGTGAGGGGTGTGGGATATATCAGAGTGTTACAGTGAGGGGTGTGGGATATATCAGAGTGTTACAGTGATGGATGTGGAGTATATCAGAATGTTACAGTGAGGGATGTGGGATATATCAGAGTGTTACAGTGAGGGGTGTGGGGTTTATCAGAGTGTTACAGTGAGGGGTGTGGGGTATATCAGAGTGTTACGGTGAGGGGCATGGGTATATCAGTGTTACGGTGAGGGGTGAGGGGTATATCAGAGTGTTACAGTGAGGGGTGTGGGGTATATCAGAGTGTTACAGTGAGGGGTGTGGGTATATCAGAGTGTTACAGTGAGGGGTGTGGGGTATATCAGAGTGTTACAGTGAGGGGTGTGGGGTATATCAGAGTGTTACAGTGATGGGCGTGGGTATATCAGTGTTACGGTGAGGGGTGTGGGGTATATCAGAGTGTAACAGAGAGGGGTGTGGGGTATATCAGAGTGTTACAGTGAGGGGTGTGGGGTATATCAGAGTGTTACAGTGAGGGGTGTGGGTATATCAGAGTGTTACAGTGAGGGGTGTGGGTATATCAGAGTGTTACAGTGAGGGGTGTGGGGTATATCAGGGTGTTACAGTGAGGGGGATATCAGAGTGTTATAGTGAGGGATGTGGGTATATCCGTGTTACAGTGAGGGGTGTGGGATATATCAAAGTGTTACAGTGAGGGGTGTGGGGTATATCAGAGTGTTACAGTGGGGGGTGTGGGGTATATCAGAGTATTACAGTGAGGGGCGTGGGGTATATCAGTGTTACGGTGAGAGGTGTGGGGTATATCAGTGAGTTACAGTGAGGGGTGTGGGGTATGTCAGGGTGTTACAGTGAGGCGTGTGGGGTATATCAGAGTGTTACAGTGAGGGGTGTGGGGTATATCAGAGTGTTACAGTGAGGGGTGTGGGGTATATCAGAGTGTTACAGTGAGGGGCGTAGGTATATCAGTGTTACGGTGAGGGGTGTGGGGTATATCAGAGTGTTACAGTGAGGGGTGTGGGATATATCAGAGTGTTACAGTGAGGGGTGTGGGATATATCAGAGTGTTACAGTGATGGATGTGGAGTATATCAGAATGTTACAGCGAGGGATGTGGGATATATCACAGTGTTACAGTGAGGGGTGTGGGGTATATCAGAGTGTTACAGTGAGGGGTGTGGGGTATATCAGAGTGTTACAGTGAGGGGCGTGGGTATATCAGTGTTACGGTGAGGGGTGTGGGGTATATCAGAGTGTTACAGTGAGGGGTGTGGGGTATATCAGAGTGTTACAGTGAGAGGTGTGGGGTATATCAGAGTGTTGCAGTGAGGGGTGTGGGTATATCAGAGTATTACAGTGAGGGGTGTGGGGTATATCAGAGACTTACAGTGAGGGGTGTGGGGTATATCAGAGTGTTACAGTGAGGGGCGTGGGTATACCAGTGTTACCGTGAGGGGTGTGGGGTATATCAGAGTGTTTAAGTGAGGGGTGTGGGGTATATCAGAGTGTTACAGTGAGGGGTGTGGGGTATATCAGAGTGTTACAGTGAGGGGTGTGGGATATATCAGAGTGTTACCAGTGAGGGGAGTGGGATATATCAGAGTGTTACAGTGAGGGAAGTGGGATATATCAGAGTGTTACAGTGAGGGGTGTGGGATATATCAGAGTGTTACCAGTGAGGGGGGTGGGATATATCAGACTGTTACAGTGAGGGGTGTGGGGTATATCAGACTGTTACAGTGAGGTTTGTGGGGTATATCAGTGTTACAGTGAGAGGTGTGGGGTATATCAGAGTATTACAGTGAGGGATGTGGGGTATATCAGTGTTACAGTGAGTGGTGTGGGGTATATCAGAGTATTACACTGAGGGATGTGGGGTATATCAGTGTTACAGTGAGGGGTGTGGGGTATAACAGAGTGTTACACT
>NW_027598836.1:0-36000 GCF_964194155.1 Cetorhinus maximus
TGAAGGAACACTCCTTTAATAGTGATTTCAGTGTGTGTGTGTGAGGGCGGGTGTGAAGGAACACTCCTTTAATAGTGATTTCAGTGTGTGTGTGTGAGCCCGGGTGTGAAGGAACACTCCTTTAATAGTGATTTCAGTGTGTGTGTGTGAGCCTGGGTGTGAAGGAACACTCCTTTAATAGTGATTTCAGTGTGTGTGAGGGCGGGTGTGAAGGAACACTCCTTTAATAGTGATTTAAGTGTGTGTGTGTGTGAGTCTGGGTGTGAAGGAACACTCCTTTAATAGTGATTTCTGTGAGGGCGGGTGTGAAGGAACACTCCTTTAATAGTGATTTCAGTGTGTGTGAGTTCGGGTGTGAAGGAACACTCCTTTAATAGTGATTTAAGTGTGTGTGTGAGCCTGGGTGTGAAGGAAGACTCCTTCAATAGTGATTTCAGTGTGTGTGTGTGCCCGGGTGTGAAGGAACACTCCTTGAATAGTGATTTCCGTGTGTGTGTGAGTACGGGTGTGAAGGAACACTCCTTTAATAGTGATTTCAGTGTATGTGTGAGTCCGGGTGTGAAGGAACACTCCTTTAATAGTGATTTCAGTGTGTGTGTGAGTACGGGTGTGAAGGAACACTTCTTTAATAGTGATTTCAGTGTGTATGTGTGAGGGCGGATGTGAAAGAACACTCCTTTAATAGTGATTTCAGTGAGCGTGTGAGCCAGGAAGTGAAGGAACACTCCTTTAATAGTGATTTCAGTGTGTGAGAGTCCGGGTGTGAAGGAACACTCCTTTAATAGCGATTTCAGTGTGAGTGTGAGCCCGGGTGTGAAGGAACACTCCTTTAATAGTGATTTTAGTGTGTGAGAGTCCGGGTGTGAAGGAACACTCCTTTAATAGTGATTTCAGTGTGAGTGTGAGCCCGGGTGTGAAGGAACACTCCTTTAGTAGTGATTTCAGTGAGCGTGTGAGCCCGGGTGTGAAGGAACACTCCTTTAATAGTGATTTCAGTGTGTGTGAGTCCGGGTGTGAAGGAACACTCCTTTAATAGTGATTTCAGTGTGTGTGAGTCCGGGTGTGAAGGAACACTCCTTTAATAGTGATTTCAGTGTGTGTGTGTGTGAGTCTGGGTGTGAAGGAACACTCCTTTAATAGTGATTTCAGTGTGCGTGTGAGGACGGGTGTGATAGAACAATCCTTTAATAGTGATTTCTGTGAGGGCGGGTGTGAAGGAACACTCCTTTAATAGTGATTGCAGTGTGTGTGAGTTCGGGTGTGAAGGAACACTCCTTTAATAGTGATTTAAGTGTATGTGTGAGCCTGGGTGTGAAGGATGACTCCTTTAATAGTGATTTCAGTGTGTGTGTGTGCCCGGGTGTGAAGGAACACTCCTTTAATAGTGATTTCAGTGTGAGTGTGAGCCCGGGTGTGAAGGAACACTCCTTTAATAGTGATTTCAGTGTGTGTGAGTGAGCCTGGGTGTGAAGGAACACTCCTTTAATAGTGATTTCAGTGTGTGTGTGAGGGCGGGTGTGAAGGAACACTCCTTTAATAGTGATTTCAGTGTGTGTGTGAGTACGGCTGTGAAGGAACACTCCTTTAATAGTGATTTCAGTGTGTGTGTGAACCCGGGTGTGAAGGAACACTCCTTTAATAGTGATTTCAGTGTGTGTGTGAGCCCGGGTGTGAAGGAACACTCCTTTAATAGTGATTTCAATGTGTGTGTGTGAGGGCGGGTGTGAAGGAACACTCCTTTAATAGTGATTTCAGTGTGTGTGTGTGAGCCCGGGTGTGAAGGAACACTCCTTTAATAGTGATTTCAGTGTGTGTGTGTGAGCCTGGGTGTGAAGGAACACTCCTTTAATAGTGATTTCAGTGTGTGTGAGTTCGGGTGTGAAGGAACACTCCTTTAATAGTGATTTAAGTGTGTGTGTGTGTGAGTCTGGGTGTGAAGGAACACTCCTTTAATAGTGATTTCTGTGAGGGCGGGTGTGAAGGAACACTCCTTTAATAGTGATTTAAGTGTGTGTGTGAGCCTGGGTGTGAAGGAAGACTCCTTTAATAGTGATTTCAGTGTGTGTGTGTGCCCGGGTGTGAAGGAACACTCCTTTAATAGTGATTTCAGTGTGAGTGTGAGCCCGGGTGTGAAGGAACACTCCTTTAATAGTGATTTCAGTGTGTGTGAGTGAGCCTGGGTGTGAAGGAACACTCCTTTAATAGTGATTTCAGTGTGTGTGTGAGGGCGGGTGTGAAGGAACACTCTTTAATAGTGATTTCAGTGTGTGTGTGAGTACGGGTGTGAAGGAACACTCCTTTTATAGTGATTTCAGTGTGTGTGTGAGTCCGGGTGTGAAGGAACACTCCTTTAATAGTGATTTCAGTGTGTGTGTGAGTACGGGTGTGAAGGAACACTCCTTTAATAGTGATTTCAGTGTGTATGTGTGAGGGCGGATGTGAAGGAACACTCCTTTAATAGTGATTTCAGTGTGTGTGTGTGAGCCCGGGTGTGAAGGAACACTCCTTTAATAGTTATTTCAGTGTGCGCGTGAGGGCGGGTGTGAAGGAACACTCCTTTATTAGTGATTTCAGTGTGTGTGAGTCCGGGTGTGAAGGAACACTCCTTTAATAGTGATTTCAGTGTGTGTGTGAGCCCGGGTGTGAAGGAACACTCCTTTAATAGTGATTTCAGTGAGCGTGTGAGCCAGGATGTGAAGGAACACTCCTTTAATAGTGATTTCAGTGTGTGAGAGTCCGGGTGTGAAGGAACACTCCTTTAATAGTGATTTCAGTGTGAGTGTGAGCCCAGGTGTGACGGAACACTCCTTTAATAGTGATTTCAGTGTGTGAGAGTCCGGGTGTGAAGGAACACTCCTTTAATAGTGATTTCAGTGTGAGTGTGAGCCCGGGTGTGAAGGAACACTCCTTTAATAGTGATTTCAGTGTGTGTGAGCCCGGGTGTGAAGGAACACTCCTTTAATAGTGATTTCAGTGTGTGTGAGTCCGGGTGTGAAGGAACACTCCTTTAATAGTGATTTCAGTGTGTGTGTGTGTGAGTCTGGGTGTGAAGGAACACTCCTTTAATAGTGATTTCAGTGTGCGTGTGAGGACGGGTGTGAAAGAACACTCCTTTAATAGTGATTTCTGTGAGGGCGGGTGTGAAGGAACACTCCTTTAATAGTGATTTCAGTGTGTGTGTGTGCCCGGGTGTGAAGGAACACTCCTTTAATAGTGATTTCAGTGTGTGTGTGAGTACGGGTGTGAAGGAACACTTCTTTAATAGTGATTTCAGTGTGTATGTGTGAGGGCGGATGTGAAGGAACACTCCTTTAATAGTGATTTCAGTGAGCGTGTGAGCCAGGAAGTGAAGGAACACTCCTTTAATAGTGATTTCAGTGTGTGAGAGTCCGGGTGTGAAGGAACACTCCTTTAATAGTGATTTCAGTGTGAGTGTGAGCCCGGGTGTGAAGGAACACTCCTTTAATAGTGATTTCAGTGTGTGAGAGTCCGGGTGTGAAGGAACACTCCTTTAATAGTGATTTCAGTGTGAGTGTGAGCCCGGGTGTGAAGGAACACTCCTTTAGTAGTGATTTCAGTGAGCGTGTGAGCCCGGGTGTGAAGGAACACTCCTTTAATAGTGATTTCAGTGTGTGTGAGTCCGGGTGTGAAGGAACACTCCTTTAATAGTGATTTCAGTGTGTATGAGTCCGGGTGTGAAGGAACACTCCTTTAATAGTGATTTCAGTGTGTGTGTGTGTGAGTCTGGGTGTGAAGGAACACTCCTTTAATAGTGATTTCAGTGTGCGTGTGAGGACGGGTGTGAAAGAACACTCCTTTAATAGTGATTTCTGTGAGGGCGGGTGTGAAGGAACACTCCTTTAATAGTGATTGCAGTGTGTGTGAGTTCGGGTGTGAAGGAACACTCCTTTAATAGTGATTTAAGTGTATGTGTGAGCCTGGGTGTGAAGGATGACTCCTTTAATAGTGATTTCAGTGTGTGTGTGTGCCCGGGTGTGAAGGAACACTCCTTTAATAGTGATTTCAGTGTGCGTGTGAGGGCGGGTGTGAAGGAACACTCCTTTAATAGTAATTTCAGTGTGTGTGAATCCGGGTGTGAAGGAACACTCCTTTAATAGTGATTTCAATGTGTGTGAGTCCGGGTGTGAAGGAACCCTCCTTTAATAGTGTTTTCAGTGTGTGTGTGAGCCCGGGTGTGAAGGAACACTCCTTTAATAGTGATTTCAGTGTGTGCGTGAGCCCGGGTGTGAAGGAACACTCCTTTAATAGTGATTTCAGTGTGTGTGTGAGACCGGGTGTGGAGGAACACTCCTTTAATAGTGATTTCAGTGTGTGTGTGAGCCCGCATGTGAAGGAACACTCCTTTAATAGTGATTTCAGTGTGTGTGAGTCTGGGTGTGAAGGAACACTCCTTTAATAGTGATTTGAGTGTGTGTGTGTGTGAGTCTGGGTGTGAAGGAACACTCCTTTAATAGTGATTTCAGTGTGCGTGTGAGGACGGGTGTGAAAGAACACTCCTTTAATAGTGATTTCTGTGAGGGCGGGTGTGAAGGAACACTCCTTTAATAGTTATTTCAGTGTGCGCGTGAGGGCGGGTGTGAAGGAACACTCCTTTATTAGTGATTTCAGTGTGTGTGAGTCCGGGTGTGAAGGAACACTCCTTTAATAGTGATTTCAGTGTGTGTGTGAGCCCGGGTGTGAAGGAACACTCCTTTAATAGTGATTTCAGTGAGCGTGTGAGCCAGGATGTGAAGGAACACTCCTTTAATAGTGATTTCAGTGTGTGAGAGTCCGGGTGTGAAGGAACACTCCTTTAATAGTGATTTCAGTGTGAGTGTGAGCCCAGGTGTGACGGAACACTCCTTTAATAGTGATTTCAGTGTGTGAGAGTCCGGGTGTGAAGGAACACTCCTTTAATAGTGATTTCAGTGTGAGTGTGAGCCCGGGTGTGAAGGAACACTCCTTTAATAGTGATTTCAGTGTGTGTGAGCCCGGGTGTGAAGGAACACTCCTTTAATAGTGATTTCAGTGTGTGTGAGTCCGGGTGTGAAGGAACACTCCTTTAATAGTGATTTCAGTGTGTGTGTGTGTGAGTCTGGGTGTGAAGGAACACTCCTTTAATAGTGATTTCAGTGTGCGTGTGAGGACGGGTGTGAAAGAACACTCCTTTAATAGTGATTTCTGTGAGGGCGGGTGTGAAGGAACACTCCTTTAATAGTGATTTCAGTGTGTGTGTGTGCCCGGGTGTGAAGGAACACTCCTTTAATAGTGATTTCAGTGTGTGTGTGAGTACGGGTGTGAAGGAACACTTCTTTAATAGTGATTTCAGTGTGTATGTGTGAGGGCGGATGTGAAGGAACACTCCTTTAATAGTGATTTCAGTGAGCGTGTGAGCCAGGAAGTGAAGGAACACTCCTTTAATAGTGATTTCAGTGTGTGAGAGTCCGGGTGTGAAGGAACACTCCTTTAATAGTGATTTCAGTGTGAGTGTGAGCCCGGGTGTGAAGGAACACTCCTTTAATAGTGATTTCAGTGTGTGAGAGTCCGGGTGTGAAGGAACACTCCTTTAATAGTGATTTCAGTGTGAGTGTGAGCCCGGGTGTGAAGGAACACTCCTTTAGTAGTGATTTCAGTGAGCGTGTGAGCCCGGGTGTGAAGGAACACTCCTTTAATAGTGATTTCAGTGTGTGTGAGTCCGGGTGTGAAGGAACACTCCTTTAATAGTGATTTCAGTGTGTATGAGTCCGGGTGTGAAGGAACACTCCTTTAATAGTGATTTCAGTGTGTGTGTGTGTGAGTCTGGGTGTGAAGGAACACTCCTTTAATAGTGATTTCAGTGTGCGTGTGAGGACGGGTGTGAAAGAACACTCCTTTAATAGTGATTTCTGTGAGGGCGGGTGTGAAGGAACACTCCTTTAATAGTGATTGCAGTGTGTGTGAGTTCGGGTGTGAAGGAACACTCCTTTAATAGTGATTTAAGTGTATGTGTGAGCCTGGGTGTGAAGGATGACTCCTTTAATAGTGATTTCAGTGTGTGTGTGTGCCCGGGTGTGAAGGAACACTCCTTTAATAGTGATTTCAGTGTGAGTGTGAGGGCGGGTGTGAAGGAACACTCCTTTAATAGTAATTTCAGTGTGTGTGAATCCGGGTGTGAAGGAACACTCCTTTAATAGTGATTTCAATGTGTGTGAGTCCGGGTGTGAAGGAACCCTCCTTTAATAGTGTTTTCAGTGTGTGTGTGAGCCCGGGTGTGAAGGAACACTCCTTTAATAGTGATTTCAGTGTGTGCGTGAGCCCGGGTGTGAAGGAACACTCCTTTAATAGTGATTTCAGTGTGTGTGTGAGACCGGGTGTGGAGGAACACTCCTTTAATAGTGATTTCAGTGTGTGTGTGAGCCCGCATGTGAAGGAACACTCCTTTAATAGTGATTTCAGTGTGTGTGAGTCTGGGTGTGAAGGAACACTCCTTTAATAGTGATTTGAGTGTGTGTGTGTGTGAGTCTGGGTGTGAAGGAACACTCCTTTAATAGTGATTTCAGTGTGCGTGTGAGGACGGGTGTGAAAGAACACTCCTTTAATAGTGATTTCTGTGAGGGCGGGTGTGAAGGAACACTCCTTTAATAGTGATTTCAGTGTGTGTGAGTCCGGGTGTGAAGGAACACTCCTTTAATAGTGATTTCAGTGTGTGTGTGAGGGCGGGTGTGAAGGAACACTCATTTAATAGTGATTTCAGTGTGTGTGTGAGTACGGGTGTGAAGGAACACTCCTTTAATAGTGATTTCAGTGTGTGTGTGAGTCCGGGTGTGAAGGAACACTCCTTTAATAGTGATTTCAGTGTGTGTGTGAGTCTGGGTGTGAAGGAACACTCCTTTAATAGTGATTTCAGTGTGTATGTGTGAGGGCGGATGTGAAGGAAGACTCCTTTAATAGTGATTTCAGTGTGTGTGTGTGAGCCCGGGTGTGAAGGAACACTCCTTTAATAGTGATTTCAGTGTGCGCGTGAGGGCGGGTGTGAAGGAACACTCCTTTATTAGTGATTTCAGTGTGTGTGAGTCCGGGTGTGAAGGAACACTCCTTTAATAGTGATTTCAGTGTGTGTGTGAGCCCGGGTGTGAAGGAACACTCCTTTAATAGTGATTTCAGTGTGTGTGTGAGCCCGGGTGTGAAGGAACACTCCTTTAATAGTGATTTCAGTGTGTGAGAGTCCGGGTGTGAAAGAACACTCCTTTAATAGTGATTTCAGTGTGAGTGTGAGCCCGGGTGTGAAGGAACACTCCTTTAATAGTGATTTCAGTGTGTGAGAGTCCGGGTGTGAAGGAACACTCCTTTAATAGTGATTTCAGTGTGAGTGTGAGCCCGGGTGTGAAGGAACACTCCTTTAATAGTGATTTCAGTGTGTGTGAGCCCGGGTGTGAAGGAACACTCCTTTAATAGTGATTTCAGTGTGTGTGAGTCCGGGTGTGAAGGAACACTCCTTCAATAGTGATTTCAGTGTGTGTGTGTGTGCGTCTGGGTGTGAAGGAACACTCCTTTAATAGTGATTTCAGTGTGAGTGTGAGGACGGGTGTGAAAGAACACTACTTTAATAGTGATTTCTGTGAGGGCGGGTGTGAAGGAACACTCCTTTAATAGTGATTTCAGTGTGTGTGTGAGCCCGGGTGTGAAGGAACACTCCTTTAATAGTGATTTCAGTGTGAGTGTGAGTACGGCTGTGAAGGAACACTCCTTTAATAGTGATTTCAGTGTGTGTGTGAACCCGGGTGTGAAGGAACACTCCTTTAATAGTGATTTCAGTGTGTGTGTGATCCCGGGTGTGAAGGAACACTCCTTTAATAGTGATTTCAGTGTGTGTGTGTGAGGGCGGGTGTGAAGGAACACTCCTTTAATAGTGATTTCAGTGTGTGTGTGTGAGCCCGGGTGTGAAGGAACACTCCTTTAATAGTGATTTCAGTGTGTGTGTGTGAGCCTGGGTGTGAAGGAACACTCCTTTAATAGTGATTTCAGTGTGTGTGAGTCTGGGTGTGAAGGAACACTCCTTTAATAGTGATTTAAGTGTGTGTGTGTGTGAGTCTGGGTGTGAAGGAACACTCCTTTAATAGTGATTTCTGTGAGGGCGGGTGTGAAGGAACACTCCTTTAATAGTGATTTCAGTGTGTGTGAGTTCGGGTGTGAAGGAACACTCCTTTAATAGTGATTTAAGTGTGTGTGTGAGCCTGGGTGTGAAGGAAGACTCCTTCAATAGTGATTTCAGTGTGTGTGTGTGCCCGGGTGTGAAGGAACACTCCTTGAATAGTGATTTCCGTGTGTGTGTGAGTACGGGTGTGAAGGAACACTCCTTTAATAGTGATTTCAGTGTATGTGTGAGTCCGGGTGTGAAGGAACACTCCTTTAATAGTGATTTCAGTGTGTGTGTGAGTACGGGTGTGAAGGAACACTTCTTTAATAGTGATTTCAGTGTGTATGTGTGAGGGCGGATGTGAAAGAACACTCCTTTAATAGTGATTTCAGTGAGCGTGTGAGCCAGGAAGTGAAGGAACACTCCTTTAATAGTGATTTCAGTGTGTGAGAGTCCGGGTGTGAAGGAACACTCCTTTAATAGTGATTTCAGTGTGAGTGTGAGCCCGGGTGTGAAGGAACACTCCTTTAATAGTGATTTTAGTGTGTGAGAGTCCGGGTGTGAAGGAACACTCCTTTAATAGTGATTTCAGTGTGAGTGTGAGCCCGGGTGTGAAGGAACACTCCTTTAGTAGTGATTTCAGTGAGCGTGTGAGCCCGGGTGTGAAGGAACACTCCTTTAATAGTGATTTCAGTGTGTGTGAGTCCGGGTGTGAAGGAACACTCCTTTAATAGTGATTTCAGTGTGTGTGAGTCCGGGTGTGAAGGAACACTCCTTTAATAGTGATTTCAGTGTGTGTGTGTGTGAGTCTGGGTGTGAAGGAACACTCCTTTAATAGTGATTTCAGTGTGCGTGTGAGGACGGGTGTGAAAGAACACTCCTTTAATAGTGATTTCTGTGAGGGCGGGTGTGAAGGAACACTCCTTTAATAGTGATTGCAGTGTGTGTGAGTTCGGGTGTGAAGGAACACTCCTTTAATAGTGATTTAAGTGTATGTGTGAGCCTGGGTGTGAAGGATGACTCCTTTAATAGTGATTTCAGTGTGTGTGTGTGCCCGGGTGTGAAGGAACACTCCTTTAATAGTGATTTCAGTGTGAGTGTGAGCCCGGGTGTGAAGGAACACTCCTTTAATAGTGATTTCAGTGTGTGTGAGTGAGCCTGGGTGTGAAGGAACACTCCTTTAATAGTGATTTCAGTGTGTGTGTGAGGGCGGGTGTGAAGGAACACTCCTTTAATAGTGATTTCAGTGTGTGTGTGAGTACGGCTGTGAAGGAACACTCCTTTAATAGTGATTTCAGTGTGTGTGTGAACCCGGGTGTGAAGGAACACTCCTTTAATAGTGATTTCAGTGTGTGTGTGAGCCCGGTTGTGAAGGAACACTCCTTTAATAGTGATTTCAATGTGTGTGTGTGAGGGCGGGTGTGAAGGAACACTCCTTTAATAGTGATTTCAGTGTGTGTGTGTGAGCCCGGGTGTGAAGGAACACTCCTTTAATAGTGATTTCAGTGTGTGTGTGTGAGCCTGGGTGTGAAGGAACACTCCTTTAATAGTGATTTCAGTGTGTGTGAGTTCGGGTGTGAAGGAACACTCCTTTAATAGTGATTTAAGTGTGTGTGTGTGTGAGTCTGGGTGTGAAGGAACACTCCTTTAATAGTGATTTCTGTGAGGGCGGGTGTGAAGGAACACTCCTTTAATAGTGATTTAAGTGTGTGTGTGAGCCTGGGTGTGAAGGAAGACTCCTTTAATAGTGATTTCAGTGTGTGTGTGTGCCCGGGTGTGAAGGAACACTCCTTTAATAGTGATTTCAGTGTGAGTGTGAGCCCGGGTGTGAAGGAACACTCCTTTAATAGTGATTTCAGTGTGTGTGAGTGAGCCTGGGTGTGAAGGAACACTCCTTTAATAGTGATTTCAGTGTGTGTGTGAGGGCGGGTGTGAAGGAACACTCTTTAATAGTGATTTCAGTGTGTGTGTGAGTACGGGTGTGAAGGAACACTCCTTTTATAGTGATTTCAGTGTGTGTGTGAGTCCGGGTGTGAAGGAACACTCCTTTAATAGTGATTTCAGTGTGTGTGTGAGTACGGGTGTGAAGGAACACTCCTTTAATAGTGATTTCAGTGTGTATGTGTGAGGGCGGATGTGAAGGAACACTCCTTTAATAGTGATTTCAGTGTGTGTGTGTGAGCCCGGGTGTGAAGGAACACTCCTTTAATAGTTATTTCAGTGTGCGCGTGAGGGCGGGTGTGAAGGAACACTCCTTTATTAGTGATTTCAGTGTGTGTGAGTCCGGGTGTGAAGGAACACTCCTTTAATAGTGATTTCAGTGTGTGTGTGAGCCCGGGTGTGAAGGAACACTCCTTTAATAGTGATTTCAGTGAGCGTGTGAGCCAGGATGTGAAGGAACACTCCTTTAATAGTGATTTCAGTGTGTGAGAGTCCGGGTGTGAAGGAACACTCCTTTAATAGTGATTTCAGTGTGAGTGTGAGCCCAGGTGTGAAGGAACACTCCTTTAATAGTGATTTCAGTGTGTGAGAGTCCGGGTGTGAAGGAACACTCCTTTAATAGTGATTTCAGTGTGAGTGTGAGCCCGGGTGTGAAGGAACACTCCTTTAATAGTGACTTCAGTGTGTGTGAGCCCGGGTGTGAAGGAACACTCCTTTAATAGTGATTTCAGTGTGTGTGAGTCCGGGTGTGAAGGAACACTCCTTTAATAGTGATTTCAGTGTGTGTGTGTGTGAGTCTGGGTGTGAAGGAACACTCCTTTAATAGTGATTTCAGTGTGCGTGTGAGGACGGGTGTGAAAGAACACTCCTTTAATAGTGATTTCTGTGAGGGCGGGTGTGAAGGAACACTCCTTTAATAGTGATTTCAGTGTGTGTGTGTGCCCGGGTGTGAAGGAACACTCCTTTAATAGTGATTTCAGTGTGTGTGTGAGTACGGGTGTGAAGGAACACTTCTTTAATAGTGATTTCAGTGTGTATGTGTGAGGGCGGATGTGAAGGAACACTCCTTTAATAGTGATTTCAGTGAGCGTGTGAGCCAGGAAGTGAAGGAACACTCCTTTAATAGTGATTTCAGTGTGTGAGAGTCCGGGTGTGAAGGAACACTCCTTTAATAGTGATTTCAGTGTGAGTGTGAGCCCGGGTGTGAAGGAACACTCCTTTAATAGTGATTTCAGTGTGTGAGAGTCCGGGTGTGAAGGAACACTCCTTTAATAGTGATTTCAGTGTGAGTGTGAGCCCGGGTGTGAAGGAACACTCCTTTAGTAGTGATTTCAGTGAGCGTGTGAGCCTGGGTGTGAAGGAACACTCCTTTAATAGTGATTTCAGTGTGTGTGAGTCCGGGTGTGAAGGAACACTCCTTTAATAGTGATTTCAGTGTGTGTGAGTCCGGGTGTGAAGGAACACTCCTTTAATAGTGATTTCAGTGTGTGTGTGTGTGAGTCTGGGTGTGAAGGAACACTCCTTTAATAGTGATTTCAGTGTGCGTGTGAGGACGGGTGTGAAAGAACACTCCTTTAATAGTGATTTCTGTGAGGGCGGGTGTGAAGGAACACTCCTTTAATAGTGATTGCAGTGTGTGTGAGTTCGGGTGTGAAGGAACACTCCTTTAATAGTGATTTAAGTGTATGTGTGAGCCTGGGTGTGAAGGATGACTCCTTTAATAGTGATTTCAGTGTGTGTGTGTGCCCGGGTGTGAAGGAACACTCCTTTAATAGTGATTTCAGTGTGCGTGTGAGGGCGGGTGTGAAGGAACACTCCTTTAATAGTAATTTCAGTGTGTGTGAGTCCGGGTGTGAAGGAACACTCCTTTAATAGTGATTTCAATGTGTGTGAGTCCGGGTGTGAAGGAACCCTCCTTTAATAGTGTTTTCAGTGTGTGTGTGAGCCCGGGTGTGAAGGAACACTCCTTTAATAGTGATTTCAGTGTGTGCGTGAGCCCGGGTGTGAAGGAACACTCCTTTAATAGTGATTTCAGTGTGTGTGTGAGACCGGGTGTGGAGGAACACTCCTTTAATAGTGATTTCAGTGTGTGTGTGAGCCCGCATGTGAAGGAACACTCCTTTAATAGTGATTTCAGTGTTTGTGAGTCTGGGTGTGAAGGAACACTCCTTTAATAGTGATTTAAGTGTGTGTGTGTGTGAGTCTGGGTGTGAAGGAACACTCCTTTAATAGTGATTTCAGTGTGCGTGTGAGGACGGGTGTGAAAGAACACTCCTTTAATAGTGATTTCTGTGAGGGCGGGTGTGAAGGAACACTCCTTTAATAGTGATTTCAGTGTGTGTGAGTCCGGGTGTGAAGGAACACTCCTTTAATAGTGATTTCAGTGTGTGTGTGTGAGGGCGGGTGTGAAGGATCACTCCTTTAATAGTGATTTCAGTGTGTGTGTGAACCCGGGTGTGAAGGAACACTCCTTTAATAGTGATTTCAGTGTGTGTGTGATCCCGGGTGTGAAGGAACACTCCTTTAATAGTGATTTCAGTGTGTGTGTGTGAGCCCGGGTGTGAAGGAACACTCCTTTAATAGTGATTTCAGTGTGTGTGTGTGAGCCTGGGTGTGAAGGAACACTCCTTTAATAGTGATTTCAGTGTGTGTGAGTCTGGGTGTGAAGGAACACTCCTTTAATAGTGATTTAAGTGTGTGTGTGTGTGAGTCTGGGTGTGACGGAACACTCCTTTAATAGTGATTTCTGTGAGGGCGGGTGTGAAGGAACACTCCTTTAATAGTGATTTCAGTGTGTGTGAGTTCGGGTGTGAAGGAACACTCCTTTAATAGTGATTTAAGTGTGTGTGTGAGCCTGGGTGTGAACGAAGACTCCTTTAATAGTGATTTCAGTGTGTGTGTGTGCCCGGGTGTGAAGGAACACTCCTTTAATAGTGATTTCAGTGTGTGTGTGAGTACGGGTGTGAAGGAACACTCCTTTAATAGTGATTTCAGTGTATGTGTGAGTCCGGGTGTGAAGGAACACTCCTTTAATAGTGATTTCAGTGTGTGTGTGAGTACGGGTGTGAAGGAACACTCCTTTAATAGTGATTTCAGTCTGTGTGTGAGTCCGGGTGTGAAGGAACACTCCTTTAATAGTGATTTCAGTGTGTGTGTGAGTCTGGGTGTGAAGGAACACTCCTTTAATAGTGATTTCAGTGTGTATGTGTGAGGGCGGATGTGAAGGAACACTCCTTTAATAGTGATTTCAGTGTGTGTGTGTGAGCCCGGGTGTGAAGGAACACTCCTTTAATAGTGATTTCAGTGTGCGCGTGAGGGCGGGTGTGAAGGAACACTCCTTTATTAGTGATTTCAGTGTGTGTGAGTCCGGGTGTGAAGGAACACTCCTTTAATAGTGATTTCAGTGTGTGTGTGAGCCCGGGTGTGAAGGAACACTCCTTTAATAGTGATTTCAGTGTGTGTGTGAGCCCGGGTGTGAAGGAACACTCCTTTAATAGTGATTTCAGTGTGTGAGAGTCCGGGTGTGAAAGAACACTCCTTTAATAGTGATTTCAGTGTGAGTGTGAGCCCGGGTGTGAAGGAACACTCCTTTAATAGTGATTTCAGTGTGTGAGAGTCCGGGTGTGAAGGAACACTCCTTTAATAGTGATTTCAGTGTGAGTGTGAGCCCGGGTGTGAAGGAACACTCCTTTAATAGTGATTTCAGTGTGTGTGAGCCCGGGTGTGAAGGAACACTCCTTTAATAGTGATTTCAGTGTGTGTGAGTCCGGGTGTGAAGGAACACTCCTTCAATAGTGATTTCAGTGTGTGTGTGTGTGCGTCTGGGTGTGAAGGAACACTCCTTTAATAGTGATTTCAGTGTGAGTGTGAGGACGGGTGTGAAAGAACACTCCTTTAATAGTGATTTCTGTGAGGGCGGGTGTGAAGGAACACTCCTTTAATAGTGATTTCAGTGTGTGTGTGAGCCCGGGTGTGAAGGAACACTCCTTTAATAGTGATTTCAGTGTGAGTGTGAGTACGGCTGTGAAGGAACACTCCTTTAATAGTGATTTCAGTGTGTGTGTGAACCCGGGTGTGAAGGAACACTCCTTTAATAGTGATTTCAGTGTGTGTGTGATCCCGGGTGTGAAGGAACACTCCTTTAATAGTGATTTCAGTGTGTGTGTGTGAGGGCGGGTGTGAAGGAACACTCCTTTAATAGTGATTTCAGTGTGTGTGTGAGCCCGGGTGTGAAGGAACACTCCTTTAATAGTGATTTCAGTGTGTGTGTGTGAGCCTGGGTGTGAAGGAACACTCCTTTAATAGTGATTTCAGTGTGTGTGAGTCTGGGTGTGAAGGAACACTCCTTTAATAGTGATTTAAGTGTGTGTGTGTGTGAGTCTGGGTGTGAAGGAACACTCCTTTAATAGTGATTTCTGTGAGGGCGGGTTTGAAGGAACACTCCTTTAATAGTGATTTCAGTGTGTGTGAGTTCGGGTGTGAAGGAACACTCCTTTAATAGTGATTTAAGTGTGTGTGTGAGCCTGGGTGTGAAGGAAGACTCCTTCAATAGTGATTTCAGTGTGTGTGTGTGCCCGGGTGTGAAGGAACACTCCTTTAATAGTGATTTCCGTGTGTGTGTGAGTACGGGTGTGAAGGAACACTCCTTTAATAGTGATTTCAGTGTATGTGTGAGTCCGGGTGTGAAGGAACACTCCTTTAATAGTGATTTCAGTGTGTGTGTGTGTACGGGTGTGAAGGAACACTTCTTTAATAGTGATTTCAGTGTGTATGTGTGAGGGCGGATGTGAAAGAACACTCCTTTAATAGTGATTTCAGTGAGCGTGTGAGCCAGGAAGTGAAGGAACACTCCTTTAATAGTGATTTCAGTGTGTGAGAGTCCGGGTGTGAAGGAACACTCCTTTAATAGTGATTTCAGTGTGAGTGTGAGCCCGGGTGTGAAGGAACACTCCTTTAATAGTGATTTTAGTGTGTGAGAGTCCGGGTGTGAAGGAACACTCCTTTAATAGTGATTTCAGTGTGAGTGTGAGCCCGGGTGTGAAGGAACACTCCTTTAGTAGTGATTTCAGTGAGCGTGTGAGCCCGGGTGTGAAGGAACACTCCTTTAATAGTGATTTCAGTGTGTGTGAGTCCGGGTGTGAAGGAACACTCCTTTAATAGTGATTTCAGTGTGTGTGAGCCCGGGTGTGAAGGAACACTCCTTTAATAGTGATTTCAGTGTGTGTGTGTGTGAGTCTGGGTGTGAAGGAACACTCCTTTAATAGTGATTTCAGTGTGCGTGTGAGGACGGGTGTGAAAGAACACTCCTTTAATAGTGATTTCTGTGAGGGCGGGTGTGAAGGAACACTCCTTTAATAGTGATTGCAGTGTGTGTGAGTTCGGGTGTGAAGGAACACTCCTTTAATAGTGATTTAAGTGTATGTGTGAGCCTGGGTGTGAAGGATGACTCCTTTAATAGTGATTTCAGTGTGTGTGTGTGCCCGGGTGTGAAGGAACACTCCTTTAATAGTGATTTCAGTGTGAGTGTGAGCCCGGGTGTGAAGGAACACTCCTTTAATAGTGATTTCAGTGTGTGTGAGTGAGCCTGGGTGTGAAGGAACACTCCTTTAATAGTGATTTCAGTGTGTGTGTGAGGGCGGGTGTGAAGGAACACTCCTTTAATAGTGATTTCAGTGTGTGTGTGAGTACGGCTGTGAAGGAACACTCCTTTAATAGTGATTTCAGTGTGTGTGTGAACCCGGGTGTGAAGGAACACTCCTTTAATAGTGATTTCAGTGTGTGTGTGAGCCCGGGTGTGAAGGAACACTCCTTTAATAGTGATTTCAATGTGTGTGTGTGAGGGCGGGTGTGAAGGAACACTCCTTTAATAGTGATTTCAGTGTGTGTGTGTGAGCCCGGGTGTGAAGGAACACTCCTTTAATAGTGATTTCAGTGTGTGTGTGTGAGCCTGGGTGTGAAGGAACACTCCTTTAATAGTGATTTCAGTGTGTGTGAGTTCGGGTGTGAAGGAACACTCCTTTAATAGTGATTTAAGTGTGTGTGTGTGTGAGTCTGGGTGTGAAGGAACACTCCTTTAATAGTGATTTCTGTGAGGGCGGGTGTGAAGGAACACTCCTTTAATAGTGATTTAAGTGTGTGTGTGAGCCTGGGTGTGAAGGAAGACTCCTTTAATAGTGATTTCAGTGTGTGTGTGTGCCCGGGTGTGACGGAACACTCCTTTAATAGTGATTTCAGTGTGAGTGTGAGCCCGGGTGTGAAGGAACACTCCTTTAATAGTGATTTCAGTGTGTGTGAGTGAGCCTGGGTGTGAAGGAACACTCCTTTAATAGTGATTTCAGTGTGTGTGTGAGGGCGGGTGTGAAGGAACACTCTTTAATAGTGATTTCAGTGTGTGTGTGAGTACGGGTGTGAAGGAACACTCCTTTTATAGTGATTTCAGTGTGTGTGTGAGTCCGGGTGTGAAGGAACACTCCTTTAATAGTGATTTCAGTGTGTGTGTGAGTACGGGTGTGAAGGAACACTCCTTTAATAGTGATTTCAGTGTGTATGTGTGAGGGCGGATGTGAAGGAACACTCCTTTAATAGTGATTTCAGTGTGTGTGTGTGTGAGCCCGGGTGTGAAGGAACACTCCTTTAATAGTTATTTCAGTGTGCGCGTGAGGGCGGGTGTGAAGGAACACTCCTTTATTAGTGATTTCAGTGTGTGTGAGTCCGGGTGTGAAGGAACACTCCTTTAATAGTGATTTCAGTGTGTGTGTGAGCCCGGGTGTGAAGGAACACTCCTTTAATAGTGATTTCAGTGAGCGTGTGAGCCAGGATGTGAAGGAACACTCCTTTAATAGTGATTTCAGTGTGTGAGAGTCCGGGTGTGAAGGAACACTCCTTTAATAGTGATTTCAGTGTGAGTGTGAGCCCAGGTGTGAAGGAACACTCCTTTAATAGTGATTTCAGTGTGTGAGAGTCCGGGTGTGAAGGAACACTCCTTTAATAGTGATTTCAGTGTGAGTGTGAGCCCGGGTGTGAAGGAACACTCCTTTAATAGTGATTTCAGTGTGTGTGAGCCCGGGTGTGAAGGAACACTCCTTTAATAGTGATTTCAGTGTGTGTGAGTCCGGGTGTGAAGGAACACTCCTTTAATAGTGATTTCAGTGTGTGTGTGTGTGAGTCTGGGTGTGAAGGAACACTCCTTTAATAGTGATTTCAGTGTGCGTGTGAGGACGGGTGTGAAAGAACACTCCTTTAATAGTGATTTCTGTGAGGGCGGGTGTGAAGGAACACTCCTTTAATAGTGATTTCAGTGTGTGTGTGTGCCCGGGTGTGAAGGAACACTCCTTTAATAGTGATTTCAGTGTGTGTGTGAGTACGGGTGTGAAGGAACACTCCTTTAATAGTGATTTCAGTGTATGTGTGAGTCCGGGTGTGAAGGAACACTCCTTTAATAGTGATTTCAGTGTGTGTCTGAGTACGGGTGTGAAGGAACACTTCTTTAATAGTGATTTCAGTGTGTATGTGTGAGGGTGGATGTGAAGGAACACTCCTTTAATAGTGATTTCAGTGAGCGTGTGAGCCAGGAAGTGAAGGAACACTCCTTTAATAGTGATTTCAGTGTGTGAGAGTCCGGGTGTGAAGGAACACTCCTTTAATAGTGATTTCAGTGTGAGTGTGAGCCCGGGTGTGAAGGAACACTCCTTTAATAGTGATTTCAGTGTGTGAGAGTCCGGGTGTGAAGGAACACTCCTTTAATAGTGATTTCAGTGTGAGTGTGAGCCCGGGTGTGAAGGAACACTCCTTTAGTAGTGATTTCAGTGAGCGTGTGAGCCCGGGTGTGAAGGAACACTCCTTTAATAGTGATTTCAGTGTGTGTGAGTCCGGGTGTGAAGGAACACTCCTTTAATAGTGATTTCAGTGTGTGTGAGTCCGGGTGTGAAGGAACACTCCTTTAATAGTGATTTCAGTGTGTGTGTGTGTGAGTCTGGGTGTGAAGGAACACTCCTTTAATAGTGATTTCAGTGTGCGTGTGAGGACTGGTGTGAAAGAACACTCCTTTAATAGTGATTTCTGTGAGGGCGGGTGTGAAGGAACACTCCTTTAATAGTGATTGCAGTGTGTGTGAGTTCGGGTGTGAAGGAACACTCCTTTAATAGTGATTTAAGTGTATGTGTGAGCCTGGGTGTGAAGGATGACTCCTTTAATAGTGATTTCAGTGTGTGTGTGTGCCCGGGTGTGAAGGAACACTCCTTTAATAGTGATTTCAGTGTGAGTGTGAGCCCGGGTGTGAAGGAACACTCCTTTAATAGTGATTTCAGTGTGTGTGAGTGAGCCTGGGTGTGAAGGAACACTCCTTTAATAGTGATTTCAGTGTGTGTGTGAGGGCGGGTGTGAAGGAACACTCCTTTAATAGTGATTTCAGTGTGTGTGTGAGTACGGCTGTGAAGGAACACTCCTTTAATAGTGATTTCAGTGTGTGTGTGAACCCGGGTGTGAAGGAACACTCCTTTAATAGTGATTTCAGTGTGTGTGTGAGCCCGGGTGTGAAGGAACACTCCTTTAATAGTGATTTCAATGTGTGTGTGTGAGGGCGGGTGTGAAGGAACACTCCTTTAATAGTGATTTCAGTGTGTGTGTGTGAGCCCGGGTGTGATGGAACACTCCTTTAATAGTGATTTCAGTGTGTGTGTGTGAGCCTGGGTGTGAAGGAACACTCCTTTAATAGTGATTTCAGTGTGTGTGAGTTCGGGTGTGAAGGAACACTCCTTTAATAGTGATTTAAGTGTGTGTGTGTGTGAGTCTGGGTGTGAAGGAACACTCCTTTAATAGTGATTTCTGTGAGGGCGGGTGTGAAGGAACACTCCTTTAATAGTGATTTAAGTGTGTGTGTGAGCCTGGGTGTGAAGGAAGACTCCTTTAATAGTGATTTCAGTGTGTGTGTGTGCCCGGGTGTGAAGGAACACTCCTTTAATAGTGATTTCAGTGTGAGTGTGAGCCCGGGTGTGAAGGAACACTCCTTTAATAGTGATTTCAGTGTGTGTGAGTGAGCCTGGGTGTGAAGGAACACTCCTTTAATAGTGATTTCAGTGTGTGTGTGAGGGCGGGTGTGAAGGAACACTCTTTAATAGTGATTTCAGTGTGTGTGTGAGTACGGGTTTGAAGGAACACTCCTTTTATAGTGATTTCAGTGTGTGTGTGAGTCCGGGTGTGAAGGAACACTCCTTTAATAGTGATTTCAGTGTGTGTGTGAGTACGGGTGTGAAGGAACACTCCTTTAATAGTGATTTCAGTGTGTATGTGTGAGGGCGGATGTGATGGAACACTCCTTTAATAGTGATTTCAGTGTGTGTGTGTGAGCCCGGGTGTGAAGGAACACTCCTTTAATAGTTATTTCAGTGTGCGCGTGAGGGCGGGTGTGAAGGAACACTCCTTTATTAGTGATTTCAGTGTGTGTGAGTCCGGGTGTGAGGGAACACTCCTTTAATAGTGATTTCAGTGTGTGTGTGAGCCCGGGTGTGAAGGAACACTCCTTTAATAGTGATTTCAGTGAGCGTGTTTGCCAGGATGTGAAGGAACACTCCTTTAATAGTGATTTCAGTGTGTGAGAGTCCGGGTGTGAAGGAACACTCCTTTAATAGTGATTTCAGTGTGAGTGTGAGCCCGGGTGTGAAAGAACACTCCTTTAATAGTGATTTCAGTGTGTGAGAGTCCGGGTGTGAAGGAACACTCCTTTAATAGTGATTTCAGTGTGAGTGTGAGCCCGGGTGTGAAGGAACACTCCTTTAATAGTGATTTCAGTGTGTGTGAGCCCGGGTGTGAAGGAACACTCCTTTAATAGTGATTTCAGTGTGTGTGAGTCCGGGTGTGAAGGAACACTCCTTTAATAGTGATTTCAGTGTGTGTGTGTGTGAGTCTGGGTGTGAAGGAACACTCCTTTAATAGTGATTTCAGTGTGCATGTGAGGACGGGTGTGAAAGAACACTCCTTTAATAGTGATTTCTGTGAGGGCGGGTGTGAAGGAACACTCCTTTAATAGTGATTTCAGTGTGTGTGTGAGCCCGGGTGTGAAGGAACACTCCTTTAATAGTGATTTCAGTGTGAGTGTGAGCCCGGGTGTGAAGGAACACTCCTTTAATAGTGATTTCAGTGTGTGTGAGTGAGCCCGGGTGTGAAGGAACACTCCTTTAATAGTGATTTCAGTGTGTGTGTGAGGGCGGGTGTGAAGGAACACTCCTTTAATAGTGATTTCAGTGTGTGTGTGAGTCCGGGTGTGAAGGGACACTCCTTTAATAGTGATTTCAGTGTGAGTGTGAGTCCGGGTGTGAAGGAACACTCCTTTAATAGTGATTTCAGTGTGTGTGTGAGTACGGGTGTGAAGGAACACTCCTTTAATAGTGATTTCAGTGTGTATGTGTGAGGGCGGATGTGAAGGAACACTCCTTTAATAGTGATTTCAGTGTGTGTGTGTGAGCCCGGGTGTGAAGGAACACTCCTTTAATAGTGATTTCAGTGTGCGCGTGAGGGCGGGTGTGAAGGAACACTCCTTTATTAGTGATTTCAGTGTGTGTGAGTCCGGGTGTGAAGGAACACTCCTTTAATAGTGATTTCAGTGTGTGTGTGAGTCCGGGTGTGAAGGAACACTCCTTTAATAGTGATTTCAGTGTGTGTGAGTCCGGGTGTGAAGGAACACTCCTTTAATAGTGATTTCAGTGTGTGTGTGAGCCCGGGTGTGAAGGAACACTCCTTTAATAGTGATTTCAGTGTGTGTGAGTCCGGGTGTGAAGGAACACTCCTTTAATAGTGATTTCAGTGTGTGTGAGCCTGAGTGTGAAGGAACACTCCTTTAATAGTGATTTCAGTGCGCGTGTGAGGGCGGGTGTGAAGGAACACTCCTTTAGTAGTGATTTCAGTGTGTGTGAGTCCGGGTGTGAAGGAACACTCCTTTAATAGTAATTTCAATGTGTGTGAGTCCGGGTGTGAAGGAACCCTCCTTTAATAGTGATTTCAGTGTGTGTGTGAGTCCGGGTGTGAAGGAACACTCCTTTAATAGTGATTTCAGTGTGTGTGTGTGAGGGCGGGTGTGAAGGAACACTCCTTTAATAGTGATTTCAGTGTGTGTGTGTGAGCCCGGGTGTGAAGGAACACGCCTTTAATAGTGATTTCAGTGTGCGCGTGAGGTCGGGTGTGAAGGAACACTCCTTTAATAGTGATTTCAGTGTGTGTGAGTCCGGGTGTGAAGGAACACTCCTTTAATAGTGATTTCAGTGTGTGTGAGCCCGGGTGTGAAGGAACACTCCTTTAATAGTGATTTCAGTGTGTGTGTGAGCCCGGGTGTGAAGGAATACTCCTTTAATAGTGATTTCAGTGTGTGTGTGAGTCCGGGTGTGAAGGAACACTCCTTTAATAGTGATTTCAGTGAGTGTGTAAGCCCGGGTGTGAAGGAACACTCCTTTAATAGTGATTTCAGTGTGTGTGAGTCCGGGTGTGAAGGAACACTCCTTTAATAGTGATTTCAGTGTGCGCGTGAGGGCGGGTGTGAAGGAACACTCCTTTATTAGTGATTTCAGTGCGTGTGAGTCCGGGTGTGAAGGAACACTCCTTTAATAGTGATTTCAGTGTGTGTGTGAGTCCGGGTGTGAAGGAACACTCCTTTAATAGTGATTTCAGTGTGTGCGTGAGTCCGGGTGTGAAGGAACACTCCTTTAATAGTGATTTCAGTGAGCGTGTGAGCCAGGATGTGAAGGAACACTCCTTTAATAATGATTTCAGTGTGTGTGAGTCCGGGTGTGAAGGAACACTCCTTTAATAGTAATTTCAGTGTGTGTGAGCCCGGGTGTGAAGGAACACTCCTTTAATAGTGATTTCAGTGTGCGTGTGAGGGCGGGTGTGAAGGAACACTCCTTTAATAGTGATTTCAGTGTGTGTGTGAGCCCGGGTGTGAAGGAACACTCCTTTAATAGTGATTTCAGTGTGTGTGTGAGTCCGGGTGTGAAGGAACACTCCTTTAATAGTGATTTCAGTGTGTGTGTGAGCCCGGGTGTGAAGGAACACTCCTTTAATAATGATTTCAGTGTGTGTGAGTCCGGGTGTGAAGGAACACTCCTTTAATAGTGATTTCAGTGTGTGTGAGCCCGGGTGTGAAGGAACACTCCTTTAATAGTGATTTCAGTGTGCGTGTGAGGGCGGGTGTGAAGGAACACTCCTTTAATAGTGATTTCAGTGTGTGTGAGCCCGGGTATGAAGGAACACTCCTTTAATAGTGATTTCAGTGTGTGTGACTCCGGGTGTGAAGGAACACTCCTTTAATAGTGATTTCAGTGTGTGTGTGTGTGAGTCTGGGTGTGAAGGAACACTCCTTTAATAGTGATTTCAGTGTGCGTTTGAGTACGGGTGTGATAGAACACTCCTTTAATAGTGATTTCTGTGAGGGCGGGTGTGAAGGAACACTCCTTTAATAGTGATTTCAGTGTGTGTGAGTTCGGGTGTGAAGGAACACTCCTTTAATAGTGATTTAAGTGTGTGAGCCTGGGTGTGAAGGAAGACTCCTTTAATAGTGATTTCAGTGTGTGTGTGTGCCCGGGTGTGAAGGAACACTCCTTTAGTAGTGATTTCAGTGTGAGTGTGACCCCGTGTGTGAAGAAACACTCCTTTAATAGTGATTTCAGTGTGTGTGAGTGAACCTGGGTGTGAAGGTACACTCCTTTAATAGTGATTTCAGTGTGTGTGTGAGGGCGGGTGTGAAGGAACACTCCTTTAATAGTGATTTCAGTGTGTGTGTGAGTACGGGTGTGAAGGAACACTCCTTTAATAGTGATTTCAGTGTGTGTGTGAGTCCGGGTGTGAAGGAACACTCCTTTAATAGTGATTTCAGTGTGTGTGAGTACGGGTGTGAAGGAACACTCCTTTAATAGTGATTTCAGTGTGTATGTGTGAGGGCGGGTGTGAAGGAACACTCCTTTAATAGTGATTTCAGTGTGTGTGTGTGAGCCCGGGTGTGAAGGAACAATCCTTTAATAGTGATTTCAGTGTGCGCGTGAGGGCGGGTGTGAAGGAACACTCCTTTATTAGTGATTTCAGTGTGTGTGAGTCCGGGTGTGAAGGAACACTCCTTTAATAGTGATTTCAGTGTGTGTGTGAGTCCGGGTGTGAAGGAACACTCCTTTAATAGTGATTTCAGTGTGCGTGTGAGGGCGGGTGTGAAGGAACACTCCTTTAATAGTGATTTCAGTGTGTGTGAGTCCGGGTGTGAAGGAACACTCCTTTAATAGTGATTTCAATGTGTGTGAGTCCGGGTGTGAAGGAACCCTCCTTTAATAGTGTTTTCAGTGTGTGTGTGAGCCCGGGTGTGAAGGAACACTCCTTTAATAGTGATTTCAGTGTGTGCGTGAGCCCGGGTGTGAAGGAACACTCCTTTAATAGTGATTTCAGTGTGTGTGTGAGACCGGGTGTGAAGGAACACTCCTTTAATAGTGATTTCAGTGTGTGTGTGAGCCCGCATGTGAAGGAACACTCCTTTAATAGTGATTTCAGTGTGTGTGTGAGCCCGGGTGTGAAGGAACACTCCTTTAATAGTGATTTCAATGTGTGTGTGTGAGGGCGGGTGTGAAGGAACACTCCTTTAATAGTGATTTCAATGTGTGTGTGTGAGCCCGGGTGTGAAGGAACACTCCTTTAATAGTGATTTCAGTGCATGTGTGTGAGTCTGGGTGTGAAGGAACACTCCTTTAATAGTGATTTAAGTGTGCATGTGAGGACGGGTGTGAAAGAACACTCCTTTAATAGTGATTTCTGTGAGGGCGGGTGTGAAGGAACACTCCTTTAATAGTGATTTCAGTGTGTGTGAGTTCGGCTGTGAAGGAACACTCCTTTAATAGTGATTTCAGTGTGAGTGTGAGTCCGGGTGTGAAGGAACACTCCTTTAATAGTGATTTCAGTGTGTATGTGTGAGGGCGGATGTGAAGGAACACTCCTTTAATAGTGATTTCAGTGTGTGTGTGTGAGCCCGGGTGTGAAGGAACACTCCTTTAATAGTGATTTCAGTGTGCGCGTGAGGGCGGGTGTGAAGGAACACTCCTTTATTAGTGATTTCAGTGTGTGTGAGTCCGGGTGTGAAGGAACACTCCTTTAATAGTGATTTCAGTGTGTGTGTGAGTCCGGGTGTGAAGGAACACTCCTTTAATAGTGATTTCAGTGTGTGTGAGTCCGGGTGTGAAGGAACACTCCTTTAATAGTGATTTCAGTGTGTGTGTGAGCCCGGGTGTGAAGGAACACTCCTTTAATAGTGATTTCAGTGTGTGTGAGTCCGGGTGTGAAGGAACACTCCTTTAATAGTGATTTCAGTGTGTGTGAGCCTGAGTGTGAAGGAACACTCCTTTAATAGTGATTTCAGTGCGCGTGTGAGGGCGGGTGTGAAGGAACACTCCTTTAGTAGTGATTTCAGTGTGTGTGAGTCCGGGTGTGAAGGAACACTCCTTTAATAGTAATTTCAATGTGTGTGAGTCCGGGTGTGAAGGAACCCTCCTTTAATAGTGATTTCAGTGTGTGTGTGAGTCCGGGTGTGAAGGAACACTCCTTTAATAGTGATTTCAGTGTGTGTGTGTGAGGGCGGGTGTGAAGGAACACTCCTTTAATAGTGATTTCAGTGTGTGTGTGTGAGCCCGGGTGTGAAGGAACACGCCTTTAATAGTGATTTCAGTGTGCGCGTGAGGGCGGGTGTGAAGGAACACTCCTTTAATAGTGATTTCAGTGTGTGTGAGTCCGGGTGTGAAGGAACACTCCTTTAATAGTGATTTCAGTGTGTGTGAGCCCGGGTGTGAAGGAACACTCCTTTAATAGTGATTTCAGTGTGTGTGTGAGCCCGGGTGTGAAGGAATACTCCTTTAATAGTGATTTCAGTGTGTGTGTGAGTCCGGGTGTGAAGGAACACTCCTTTAATAGTGATTTCAGTGAGTGTGTAAGCCCGGGTGTGAAGGAACACTCCTTTAATAGTGATTTCAGTGTGTGTGAGTCCGGGTGTGAAGGAACACTCCTTTAATAGTGATTTCAGTGTGCGCGTGAGGGCGGGTGTGAAGGAACACTCCTTTATTAGTGATTTCAGAGCGTGTGAGTCCGGGTGTGAAGGAACACTCCTTTAATAGTGATTTCAGTGTGTGTGTGAGTCCGGGTGTGAAGGAACACTCCTTTAATAGTGATTTCAGTGTGTGCGTGAGTCCGGGTGTGAAGGAACACTCCTTTAATAGTGATTTCAGTGAGCGTGTGAGCCAGGATGTGAAGGAACACTCCTTTAATAATGATTTCAGTATGTGTGAGTCCGGGTGTGAAGGAACACTCCTTTAATAGTAATTTCAGTGTGTGTGAGCCCGGGTGTGAAGGAACACTCCTTTAATAGTGATTTCAGTGTGCGTGTGAGGGCGGGTGTGAAGGAACACTCCTTTAATAGTGATTTCAGTGTGTGTGTGAGCCCGGGTGTGAAGGAACACTCCTTTAATAGTGATTTCAGTGTGTGTGTGAGTCCGGGTGTGAAGGAACACTCCTTTAATAGTGATTTCAGTGTGTGTGTGAGCCCGGGTGTGAAGGAACACTCCTTTAATAATGATTTCAGTGTGTGTGAGTCCGGGTGTGAAGGAACACTCCTTTAATAGTGATTTCAGTGTGTGTGAGCCCGGGTGTGAAGGAACACTCCTTTAATAGTGATTTCAGTGTGCGTGTGAGGGCGGGTGTGAAGGAACACTCCTTTAATAGTGATTTCAGTGTGTGTGAGCCCGGGTATGAAGGAACACTCCTTTAATAGTGATTTCAGTGTGTGTGACTCCGGGTGTGAAGGAACACTCCTTTAATAGTGATTTCAGTGTGTGTGTGTGTGAGTCTGGGTGTGAAGGAACACTCCTTTAATAGTGATTTCAGTGTGCGTTTGAGTACGGGTGTGATAGAACACTCCTTTAATAGTGATTTCTGTGAGGGCGGGTGTGAAGGAACACTCCTTTAATAGTGATTTCAGTGTGTGTGAGTTCGGGTGTGAAGGAACACTCCTTTAATAGTGATTTAAGTGTGTGAGCCTGGGTGTGAAGGAAGACTCCTTTAATAGTGATTTCAGTGTGTGTGTGTGCCCGGGTGTGAAGGAACACTCCTTTAATAGTGATTTCAGTGTGAGTGTGACCCCGTGTGTGAAGAAACACTCCTTTAATAGTGATTTCAGTGTGTGTGAGTGAACCTGGGTGTGAAGGTACACTCCTTTAATAGTGATTTCAGTGTGTGTGTGAGGGCGGGTGTGAAGGAACACTCCTTTAATAGTGATTTCAGTGTGTGTGTGAGTACGGGTGTGAAGGAACACTCCTTTAATAGTGATTTCAGTGTGTGTGTGAGTCCGGGTGTGAAGGAACACTCCTTTAATAGTGATTTCAGTGTGTGTGAGTACGGGTGTGAAGGAACACTCCTTTAATAGTGATTTCAGTGTGTATGTGTGAGGGCGGGTGTGAAGGAACACTCCTTTAATAGTGATTTCAGTGTGTGTGTGTGAGCCCGGGTGTGAAGGAACAATCCTTTAATAGTGATTTCAGTGTGCGCGTGAGGGCGGGTGTGAAGGAACACTCCTTTATTAGTGATTTCAGTGTGTGTGAGTCCGGGTGTGAAGGAACACTCCTTTAATAGTGATTTCAGTGTGTGTGTGAGTCCGGGTGTGAAGGAACACTCCTTTAATAGTGATTTCAGTGTGCGTGTGAGGGCGGGTGTGAAGGAACACTCCTTTAATAGTGATTTCAGTGTGTGTGAGTCCGGGTGTGAAGGAACACTCCTTTAATAGTGATTTCAATGTGTGTGAGTCCGGGTGTGAAGGAACCCTCCTTTAATAGTGTTTTCAGTGTGTGTGTGAGCCCGGGTGTGAAGGAACACTCCTTTAATAGTGATTTCAGTGTGTGCGTGAGCCCGGGTGTGAAGGAACACTCCTTTAATAGTGATTTCAGTGTGTGTGTGAGACCGGGTGTGAAGGAACACTCCTTTAATAGTGATTTCAGTGTGTGTGTGAGCCCGCATGTGAAGGAACACTCCTTTAATAGTGATTTCAGTGTGTGTGTGAGCCCGGGTGTGAAGGAACACTCCTTTAATAGTGATTTCAATGTGTGTGTGTGAGGGCGGGTGTGAAGGAACACTCCTTTAATAGTGATTTCAATGTGTGTGTGTGAGCCCGGGTGTGAAGGAACACTCCTTTAATAGTGATTTCAGTGCATGTGTGTGAGTCTGGGTGTGAAGGAACACTCCTTTAATAGTGATTTAAGTGTGCGTGTGAGGACGGGTGTGAAAGAACACTCCTTTAATAGTGATTTCTGTGAGGGCGGGTGTGAAGGAACACTCCTTTAATAGTGATTTCAGTGTGTGTGAGTTCGGGTGTGAAGGAACACTCCTTTAATAGTGATTTAAGTGTGTGTGTGAGCCTGGGTGTGAAGGAAGACTCCTTTAATAGTGATTTCAGTGTGTGTGTGTGCCCGGGTGTGAAGGAACACTCCTTTAATAGTGATTTCAGTGTGAGTGTGAGCCCGGGTGTGAAGGAACACTCCTTTAATAGTGATTTCAGTGTGTGTGAGTGAGCCTGGGTGTGAAGGAACACTCCTTTAATAGTGATTTCAGTGTGTGTGTGAGGACGGGTGTGAAGGAACACTCCTTTAATAGTGATTTCAGTGTGTGTGTGAGTACGGGTGTGAAGGAACACTCCTTTAATAGTGATTTCAGTGTGTGTGTGAGTCCGGGTGTGAAGGAACACTCCTTTAATAGTGATTTCAGTGTGTGTGTGAGTCTGGGTGTGATGGAACACTCCTTTAATAGTGATTTCAGTGTGTATGTGTGAGGGCGGATGTGAAGGAACACTCCTTTAATAGTGATTTCAGTGTGTGTGTGTGAGCCCGGGTGTGAAGGAACACTCCTTTAATAGTGATTTCAGTGTGCGCGTGAGGGCGGGTGTGAAGGAACACTCCTTTATTAGTGATTTCAGTGTGTGTGAGTCCGGGTGTGAAGGAACACTCCTTTAATAGTGATTTCAGTGTGTGTGTGAGCCCGGGTGTGAAGGAACACTCCTTTAATAGTGATTGCAGTGTGTGTGTCAGCCCGGGTGTGAAGGAACACTCCTTTAATAGTGATTTCAGTGTGTGAGAGTCCGGGTGTGAAAGAACACTCCTTTAATAGTGATTTCAGTGTGTGTGTGAGCCCGGGTGTGAAGGAACACTCCTTTAATAGTGATTTCAGTGTGTGAGAGTCCGGGTGTGAAGGAACACTCCTTTAATAGTGATTTCAGTGTGAGTGTGAGCCCGGGTGTGAAGGAACACTCCTTTAATAGTGATTTCAGTGTGTGTGAGCCCGGGTGTGAAGGAACACTCCTTTAATAGTGATTTCAGTGTGTGTGAGTCCGGTTGTGAAGGAACACTCCTTCAATAGTGATTTCAGTGTGTGTGTGTGTGAGTCTGGGTGTGAAGGAACACTCCTTTAATAGTGATTTCAGTGTGAGTGTGAGGACGGGTGTGAAAGAACACTCCTTTAATAGTGATTTCTGTGAGGGCGGGTGTGAAGGAACACTCCTTTAATAGTGATTTCAGTGTGTGTGTGAGCCCGGGTGTGAAGGAACACTCCTTTAATAGTGATTTCAGTGTGAGTGTGAGTACGGCTGTGAAGGAACACTCCTTTAATAGTGATTTCAGTGTGTGTGTGAACCCGGGTGTGAAGGAACACTCCTTTAATAGTGATTTCAGTGTGTATGTGTGAGGGCGGATGTGAAGGAACACTCCTTTAATAGTGATTTCAGTGTGTGTGTGTGAGCCCGGGTGTGAAGGAACACTCCTTTAATAGTGATTTCAGTGTGCGCGTGAGGGCGGGTGTGAAGGAACACTCCTTTATTAGTGATTTCAGTGTGTGTGAGTCCGGGTGTGAAGGAACACTCCTTTAATAGTGATTTCAGTGTGTGTGTGAGTCCGGGTGTGAAGGAACACTCCTTTAATAGTGATTTCAGTGTGTGTGAGTCCGGGTGTGAAGGAACACTCCTTTAATAGTGATTTCAGTGCGTGTGTGAGCCCGGGTGTGAAGGAACACTCCTTTAATAGTGATTTCAGTGTGTGTGAGTCCGGGTGTGAAGGAACACTCCTTTAATAGTGATTTCAGTGTGTGTGAGCCTGAGTGTGAAGGAACACTCCTTTAATAGTGATTTCAGTGCGCGTGTGAGGGCGGGTGTGAAGGAACACTCCTTTAGTAGTGATTTCAGTGTGTGTGAGTCCGGGTGTGAAGGAACACTCCTTTAATAGTAATTTCAATGTGTGTGAGTCCGGGTGTGAAGGAACCCTCCTTTAATAGTGATTTCAGTGTGTGTGTGAGTCCGGGTGTGAAGGAACACTCCTTTAATAGTGATTTCAGTGTGTGTGTGTGAGGGCGGGTGTGAAGGAACACTCCTTTAATAGTGATTTCAGTGTGTGTGTGTGAGCCCGGGCGTGAAGGAACACGCCTTTAATAGTGATTTCAGTGTGCGCGTGAGGGCGGGTGTGAAGGAACACTCCTTTAATAGTGATTTCAGTGTGTGTGAGTCCGGGTGTGAAGGAACACTCCTTTAATAGTGATTTCAGTGTGTGTGAGCCCGGGTGTGAAGGAACACTCCTTTAATAGTGATTTCAGTGTGTGTGTGAGCCCGGGTGTGAAGGAATACTCCTTTAATAGTGATTTCAGTGTGTGTGTGAGTCCGGGTGTGAAGGAACACTCCTTTAATAGTGATTTCAGTGAGTGTGTAAGCCCGGGTGTGAAGGAACACTCCTTTAATAGTGATTTCAGTGTGTGTGAGTCCGGGTGTGAAGGAACACTCCTTTAATAGTGATTTCAGTGTGCGCGTGAGGGCGGGTGTGAAGGAACACTCCTTTATTAGTGATTTCAGTGCGTGTGAGTCCGGGTGTGAAGGAACACTCCTTTAATAGTGATTTCAGTGTGTGTGTGAGTCCGGGTGTGAAGGAACACTCCTTTAATAGTGATTTCAGTGTGTGCGTGAGTCCGGGTGTGAAGGAACACTCCTTTAATAGTGATTTCAGTGAGCGTGTGAGCCAGGATGTGAAGGAACACTCCTTTAATAATGATTTCAGTGTGTGTGAGTCCGGGTGTGAAGGAACACTCCTTTAATAGTAATTTCAGTGTGTGTGAGCCCGGGTGTGAAGGAACACTCCTTTAATAGTGATTTCAGTGTGCGTGTGAGGGCGGGTGTGAAGGAACACTCCTTTAATAGTGATTTCAGTGTGTGTGTGAGCCCGGGTGTGAAGGAACACTCCTTTAATAGTGATTTCAGTGTGTGTGTGAGTCCGGGTGTGAAGGAACACTCCTTTAATAGTGATTTCAGTGTGTGTGTGAGCCCGGGTGTGAAGGAACACTCCTTTAATAATGATTTCAGTGTGTGTGAGTCCGGGTGTGAAGGAACACTCCTTTAATAGTGATTTCAGTGTGTGTGAGCCCGGGTGTGAAGGAACACTCCTTTAATAGTGATTTCAGTGTGCGTGTGAGGGCGGGTGTGAAGGAACACTCCTTTAATAGTGATTTCAGTGTGTGTGAGCCCGGGTATGAAGGAACACTCCTTTAATAGTGATTTCAGTGTGTGTGACTCCGGGTGTGAAGGAACACTCCTTTAATAGTGATTTCAGTGTGTGTGTGTGTGAGTCTGGGTGTGAAGGAACACTCCTTTAATAGTGATTTCAGTGTGCGTTTGAGTACGGGTGTGATAGAACACTCCTTTAATAGTGATTTCTGTGAGGGCGGGTGTGAAGGAACACTCCTTTAATAGTGATTTCAGTGTGTGTGAGTTCGGGTGTGAAGGAACACTCCTTTAATAGTGATTTAAGTGTGTGAGCCTGGGTGTGAAGGAAGACTCCTTTAATAGTGATTTCAGTGTGTGTGTGTGCCCGGGTGTGAAGGAACACTCCTTTAATAGTGATTTCAGTGTGAGTGTGACCCCGTGTGTGAAGAAACACTCCTTTAATAGTGATTTCAGTGTGTGTGAGTGAACCTGGGTGTGAAGGTACACTCCTTTAATAGTGATTTCAGTGTGTGTGTGAGGGCGGGTGTGAAGGAACACTCCTTTAATAGTGATTTCAGTGTGTGTGTGAGTCCGGGTGTGAAGGAACACTCCTTTAATAGTGATTTCAGTGTGTGTGAGTACGGGTGTGAAGGAACACTCCTTTAATAGTGATTTCAGTGTGTATGTGTGAGGGCGGGTGTGAAGGAACACTCCTTTAATAGTGATTTCAGTGTGTGTGTGTGAGCCCGGGTGTGAAGGAACAATCATTTAATAGTGATTTCAGTGTGCGCGTGAGGGCGGGTGTGAAGGAACACTCCTTTATTAGTGATTTCAGTGTGTGTGAGTCCGGGTGTGAAGGAACACTCCTTTAATAGTGATTTCAGTGTGTGTGTGAGTCCGGGTGTGAAGGAACACTCCTTTAATAGTGATTTCAGTGTGCGTGTGAGGGCGGGTGTGAAGGAACACTCCTTTAATAGTGATTTCAGTGTGTGTGAGTCCGGGTGTGAAGGAACACTCCTTTAATAGTGATTTCAATGTGTGTGAGTCCGGGTGTGAAGGAACCCTCCTTTAATAGTGTTTTCAGTGTGTGTGTGAGCCCGGGTGTGAAGGAACACTCCTTTAATAGTGATTTCAGTGTGTGCGTGAGCCCGGGTGTGAAGGAACACTCCTTTAATAGTGATTTCAGTGTGTGTGTGAGACCGGGTGTGAAGGAACACTCCTTTAATAGTGATTTCAGTGTGTGTGTGAGCCCGCATGTGAAGGAACACTCCTTTAATAGTGATTTCAGTGTGTGTGTGAGCCCGGGTGTGAAGGAACACTCCTTTAATAGTGATTTCAATGTGTGTGTGTGAGGGCGGGTGTGAAGGAACACTCCTTTAATAGTGATTTCAATGTGTGTGTGTGAGCCCGGGTGTGAAGGAACACTCCTTTAATAGTGATTTCAGTGCATGTGTGTGAGTCTGGGTGTGAAGGAACACTCCTTTAATAGTGATTTAAGTGTGCGTGTGAGGACGGGTGTGAAAGAACACTCCTTTAATAGTGATTTCTGTGAGGGCGGGTGTGAAGGAACACTCCTTTAATAGTGATTTCAGTGTGTGTGAGTTCGGGTGTGATGGAACACTCCTTTAATAGTGATTTCAGTGTGTGTGTGAGCCTGGGTGTGAAGGAAGACTCCTTTAATAGTGATTTCAGTGTGTGTGTGTGCCCGGGTGTGAAGGAACACTCCTTTAATAGTGATTTCAGTGTGAGTGTGAGCCTGGGTGTGAAGGAACACTCCTTTAATAGTGATTTCAGTGTGTGTGAGTGAGCCTGGGTGTGAAGGAACACTCCTTTAATAGTGATTTCAGTGTGTGTGTGAGGACGGGTGTGAAGGAACACTCCTTTAATAGTGATTTCAGTGTGTGTGTGAGTACGGGTGTGAAGGAACACTCCTTTAATAGTGATTTCAGTGTGTGTGTGAGTCCGGGTGTGAAGGAACACTCCTTTAATAGTGATTTCAGTGTGTGTGTGAGTCTGGGTGTGATGGAACACTCCTTTAATAGTGATTTCAGTGTGTATGTGTGAGGGCGGATGTGAAGGAACACTCCTTTAATAGTGATTTCAGTGTGTGTGTGTGAGCCCGGGTGTGAAGGAACACTCCTTTAATAGTGATTTCAGTGTGCGCGTGAGGGCGGGTGTGAAGGAACACTCCTTTATTAGTGATTTCAGTGTGTGTGAGTCCGGGTGTGAAGGAACACTCCTTTAATAGTGATTTCAGTGTGTGTGTGAGCCCGGGTGTGAAGGAACACTCCTTTAATAGTGATTGCAGTGTGTGTGTCAGCCCGGGTGTGAAGGAACACTCCTTTAATAGTGATTTCAGTGTGTGAGAGTCCGGGTGTGAAAGAACACTCCTTTAATAGTGATTTCAGTGTGAGTGTGAGCCCGGGTGTGAAGGAACACTCCTTTAATAGTGATTTCAGTGTGTGAGAGTCCGGGTGTGAAGGAACACTCCTTTAATAGTGATTTCAGTGTGAGTGTGAGCCCGGGTGTGAAGGAACACTCCTTTAATAGTGATTTCAGTGTGTGTGAGCCCGGGTGTGAAGGAACACTCCTTTAATAGTGATTTCAGTGTGTGTGAGTCCGGTTGTGAAGGAACACTCCTTCAATAGTGATTTCAGTGTGTGTGTGTGTGAGTCTGGGTGTGAAGGAACACTCCTTTAATAGTGATTTCAGTGTGAGTGTGAGGACGGGTGTGAAAGAACACTCCTTTAATAGTGATTTCTGTGAGGGCGGGTGTGAAGGAACACTCCTTTAATAGTGATTTCAGTGTGTGCGTGAGCCCGGGTGTGAAGGAACACTCCTTTAATAGTGATTTCAGTGTGAGTGTGAGTACGGCTGTGAAGGAACACTCCTTTAATAGTGATTTCAGTGTGTGTGTGAACCCGGGTGTGAAGGAACACTCCTTTAATAGTGATTTCAGTGTGTATGTGTGAGGGCGGATGTGAAGGAACACTCCTTTAATAGTGATTTCAGTGTGTGTGTGTGAGCCCGGGTGTGAAGGAACACTCCTTTAATAGTGATTTCAGTGTGCGCGTGAGGGCGGGTGTGAAGGAACACTCCTTTATTAGTGATTTCAGTGTGTGTGAGTCCGGGTGTGAAGGAACACTCCTTTAATAGTGATTTCAGTGTGTGTGTGAGTCCGGGTGTGAAGGAACACTCCTTTAATAGTGATTTCAGTGTGTGTGAGTCCGGGTGTGAAGGAACACTCCTTTAATAGTGATTTCAGTGCGTGTGTGAGCCCGGGTGTGAAGGAACACTCCTTTAATAGTGATTTCAGTGTGTGTGAGTCCGGGTGTGAAGGAACACTCCTTTAATAGTGATTTCAGTGTGTGTGAGCCTGAGTGTGAAGGAACACTCCTTTAATAGTGATTTCAGTGCGCGTGTGAGGGCGGGTGTGAAGGAACACTCCTTTAGTAGTGATTTCAGTGTGTGTGAGTCCGGGTGTGAAGGAACACTCCTTTAATAGTAATTTCAATGTGTGTGAGTCCGGGTGTGAAGGAACCCTCCTTTAATAGTGATTTCAGTGTGTGTGTGAGTCCGGGTGTGAAGGAACACTCCTTTAATAGTGATTTCAGTGTGTGTGTGTGAGGGCGGGTGTGAAGGAACACTCCTTTAATAGTGATTTCAGTGTGTGTGTGTGAGCCCGGGTGTGAAGGAACACGCCTTTAATAGTGATTTCAGTGTGCGCGTGAGGGCGGGTGTGAAGGAACACTCCTTTAATAGTGATTTCAGTGTGTGTGAGTCCGGGTGTGAAGGAACACTCCTTTAATAGTGATTTCAGTGTGTGTGAGCCCGGGTGTGAAGGAACACTCCTTTAATAGTGATTTCAGTGAGCGTGTGAGCCAGGATGTGAAGGAACACTCCTTTAATAATGATTTCAGTGTGTGTGAGTCCGGGTGTGAAGGAACACTCCTTTAATAGTAATTTCAGTGTGTGTGAGCCCGGGTGTGAAGGAACACTCCTTTAATAGTGATTTCAGTGTGCGTGTGAGGGCGTGTGTGAAGGAACACTCCTTTAATAGTGATTTCAGTGTGTGTGTGAGCCCGGGTGTGAAGGAACACTCCTTTAATAGTGATTTCAGTGTGTGTGTGAGTCCGGGTGTGAAGGAACACTCCTTTAATAGTGATTTCAGTGTGTGTGTGAGCCCGGGTGTGAAGGAACACTCCTTTAATAATGATTTCAGTGTGTGTGAGTCCGGGTGTGAAGGAACACTCCTTTAATAGTGATTTCAGTGTGTGTGAGCCCGGGTGTGAAGGAACACTCCTTTAATAGTGATTTCAGTGTGCGTGTGAGGGCGGGTGTGAAGGAACACTCCTTTAATAGTGATTTCAGTGTGTGTGAGCCCGGGTATGAAGGAACACTCCTTTAATAGTGATTTCAGTGTGTGTGACTCCGGGTGTGAAGGAACACTCCTTTAATAGTGATTTCAGTGTGTGTGTGTGTGAGTCTGGGTGTGAAGGAACACTCCTTTAATAGTGATTTCAGTGTGCGTTTGAGTACGGGTGTGATAGAACACTCCTTTAATAGTGATTTCTGTGAGGGCGGGTGTGAAGGAACACTCCTTTAATAGTGATTTCAGTGTGTGTGAGTTCGGGTGTGAAGGAACACTCCTTTAATAGTGATTTAAGTGTGTGAGCCTGGGTGTGAAGGAAGACTCCTTTAATAGTGATTTCAGTGTGTGTGTGTGCCCGGGTGTGAAGGAACACTCCTTTAATAGTGATTTCAGTGTGAGTGTGACCCCGTGTGTGAAGAAACACTCCTTTAATAGTGATTTCAGTGTGTGTGAGTGAACCTGGGTGTGAAGGTACACTCCTTTAATAGTGATTTCAGTGTGTGTGTGAGGGCGGGTGTGAAGGAACACTCCTTTAATAGTGATTTCAGTGTGTGTGTGAGTACGGGTGTGAAGGAACACTCCTTTAATAGTGATTTCAGTGTGTGTGTGAGTCCGGGTGTGAAGGAACACTCCTTTAATAGTGATTTCAGTGTGTGTGAGTACGGGTGTGAAGGAACACTCCTTTAATAGTGATTTCAGTGTGTATGTGTGAGGGCGGGTGTGAAGGAACACTCCTTTAATAGTGATTTCAGTGTGTGTGTGTGAGCCCGGGTGTGAAGGAACAATCCTTTAATAGTGATTTCAGTGTGCGCGTGAGGGCGGGTGTGAAGGAACACTCCTTTATTAGTGATTTCAGTGTGTGTGAGTCCGGGTGTGAAGGAACACTCCTTTAATAGTGATTTCAGTGTGTGTGTGAGTCCGGGTGTGAAGGAACACTCCTTTAATAGTGATTTCAGTGTGCGTGTGAGGGCGGGTGTGAAGGAACACTCCTTTAATAGTGATTTCAGTGTGTGTGAGTCCGGGTGTGAAGGAACACTCCTTTAATAGTGATTTCAATGTGTGTGA
>NW_027598837.1:0-7500 GCF_964194155.1 Cetorhinus maximus
TCTCTGTGAACCTCTCTCTCTCTGAACCTCTCTCTCTCTGTGAACCTCTCTCTCTCTCTGTGAACCTCTCTCTCTCTCTGTGAACCTCTCTCTCTCTGTGAACCTCTCTCTCTCTCTGTGAACTTCTCTCTCTCTGTGAACCTCTCTCTCTCTCTGTGAACCTCTCTCTCTCTGTGAACCTCTCTCTCTCTCTGTGAACCTCTCTCTTTCTGTGAACCTCTCTCTCTCTGTGAACCTCTCTCTCTCTGTGAACCTCTCTCTCTCTCTGTGAACCTCTCTCTCTCTGTGAACCTCTCTCTCTCTGTAAACCTCTCTCTCTCTGTGAACCTCTCTCTCTGTAAACCTCTCTCTCTCTGTGAACCTCTCTCTCTCTCTGTGAACCTCTCTCTCTCTGTGAACCTCTCTCTCTGTGAACCTCTCTCTCTCTCTGTGAACCTCTCTCTCTCTGTGAACCACTCTCTCTCTGTGAACCTCTCTCTCTCTCTGTGAACCTCTCTCTCTCTGTGAACCTCTCTCTCTCGGTGAACCTCTCTCTCTCTGTGAACCTCTCTCTCTGTAAACCTCTCTCTCTCTGTGAACCTCTCTCTCTCTGTGAACCTCTCTCTCTCTCTCTGAACCTCTCTCTCTCTGTGAACCTCTCTCTCTCTCTCTGAACCTCTCTCTCTCTGTGAACCTCTCTCTCTCTCTGTGAACCTCTCTCTCCCTGTGAACCTCTCTCTCTGTGAACCTCTCTCTCTCTGTGAACCTCTCTCTCTCTGTGAACCTCTCTCTCTCTGTGAACCTCTCTCTCTCTCTGTGAACCTCTCTCTCTCTGTGAACCTCTCTCTCTGTGAACCTCTCTCTCTCTGTGAACCTCTCTCTCTCTTTCTGAACCTCTCTCTCTCTCTGTGAACCTCTCTCTCTCTGTGAACCTCTCTCTCTCTCTGTGAACCTCTCTCTCTCTATGAACCTCTCTCTCTCTCTCTGAACCTCTCTCTCTCTCTGAACCTCTCTCTCTCTGTGAACCTCTCTCTCTCTGTGAACCTCTCTCTCTCTCTCAACCTCTCTCTCTCTCTCTGAACCTCTCTCTCTCTGAACCTCTCTCTCTCTGTGAACCTCTCTCTCTCTGTGAATCTCACTCTCTCTGTGAACCTCTCTCTTTCTCTGTGAACGTCTCTCTCTCTGTGTGAACCTCTCTCTCTCTCTGAACCTCTCTCTCTCTCTCTGAACCTCTCTCTCTCAGTGAACCTCTCTCTCTCTGTGAACCTCTCTCTCTCTCTGAACCTCTCTCTCTGTGAACCTCTCTCTCTCTGTGAACCTCTCTCTCTGTGAACCTCTCTCTCTCTGTGAACCTCTCTCTCTCTGTGAACCTCTCTCTCTGTGACCCTCTCTCTCTCTCTGTGAACCTCTCTCACTGTGAACCTCTCTCTCTCTGTGAACCTCTCTCTCTCTCTCCGAACCTCTCTCTCTGTGATCCTCTCTCTCTCTCTGTGAACCTCTCTCTCTCTGTGAACCTCTCTCTCTCTCTCTGAACCTCACTCTCTCTGTGAACCTCTCTCTCTCTGTGAACCTCTCTCTCTCTCTCTGAACCTCACTCTCTCTGTGAACATCTCTCTCTCTCTGTAAACCTCTCTGTCTCTGTGAACCTCTCTCTCTCTCTGTGAACCTCTCTCTCTGTGAACCTCTCTCTCTCTCTGTGAACCTCTCTCTCTGTGAACCTCTCTCTCTCTCTCTGAACCTCTCTCTCTCTGTGAACCTCTCTCTCTCTCTCTCTAAACCTCTCTCTCTCTGTGAACCTCTCTCTCTCTCTCTGAACCTCTCTCTCTCTGTGAACCTCTCTCTCTCTCAGTGAACCACTCTCTCTCTCTGAACCTCATCTCTCTGTGAACCTCTCTCTCTCTGTGAACCACTCTCTCTCTGTGAACCTCTCTCTCTCTGTGAACCACTCTCTCTCTGTGAACCTCTCTCTCTCTGTGAATCTCGCTCTCTCTCTGAACCTCTCTCTCTGTGAACCTCTCTCTCTCTGTGAACCTCTCTCTCTCTCAACCTCTCTCTCTCTGTGAACCTCTCTCTCTCTCAACCTCTCTCTCTCTGTGAACCTCTCTCTCTCTCAACCTCTCTCTCTCTGTGAACCTCTCTCTCTCTGTGAACATCTCTCTCTCTGTGAACCTCTCTCTCTCTCTGTGAACCTCTCTTTGTCTGTGAACCTCTCTCTCTCTGTGAACCTCTCTCTCTCTGTGAAACTCTCTCTCTGTGAACCTCTCTCTCTCTCTGAACCTCTCTCTCTCTGTGAACCTCTCTCTCAACCTCTATCTCTCTCAACCTCTCTCTCTTTGTGAACCTCTCTCTCTCTGTGAACCTCTCTCTCTCTCTGTGAACCTCTCTTTCTCTGTGAACCTCTCTCTCTGTGAACCTCTCTCTCTCTCTGAACCTCTCTCTCTCTGTGAACCTCTCTTTCTCTGTGAACCTCTCTCTCTGTGAACCTCTCTCTCTCTGGACCTCTCTCTCTCTGTGAACCTCTCTTTCTCTCAACCTCTCTCTCTCTCAACCTCTCTCTCTCTGTGAACCGCTCTCTCTGTGAACCTCTCTCTCTCTGTGAACCTCTCTCTCTCTCAACCTCTCTCTCTCTGTGAACCTCTCTCTCTCTGTGAACCTCTCTCTCTGTGAAACTCTCTCTATCTGTGATCCTCTCTCTCTCTCTCAACCACTCTCTCTCTGTGAACCTCCCTCTCTCTCAACCTCTCTCTCTCTGTGAACCTCTCTCTCTCTCTGTGAACCTCTCTCTCTCTCTGTGAACCTCTCTCTCTCTGTGAACCTCTCTCTCTCTCTGTGAACTTCTCTCTCTCTGTGAACCTCTCTCTCTCTCTGTGAACCTCTCTCTCTCTGTGAACCTCTCTCTCTCTCTGTGAACCTCTCTCTTTCTGTGAACCTCTCTCTCTCTGTGAACCTCTCTCTCTCTGTGAACCTCTCTCTCTCTCTGTGAACCTCTCTCTCTCTGTGAACCTCTCTCTCTCTGTAAACCTCTCTCTCTCTGTGAACCTCTCTCTCTGTAAACCTCTCTCTCTCTGTGAACCTCTCTCTCTCTCTGTGAACCTCTCTCTCTCTGTGAACCTCTCTCTCTGTGAACCTCTCTCTCTCTCTGTGAACCTCTCTCTCTCTGTGAACCACTCTCTCTCTGTGAACCTCTCTCTCTCTCTGTGAACCTCTCTCTCTCTGTGAACCTCTCTCTCTCGGTGAACCTCTCTCTCTCTGTGAACCTCTCTCTCTGTAAACCTCTCTCTCTCTGTGAACCTCTCTCTCTCTGTGAACCTCTCTCTCTCTCTCTGAACCTCTCTCTCTCTGTGAACCTCTCTCTCTCTCTCTGAACCTCTCTCTCTCTGTGAACCTCTCTCTCTCTCTGTGAACCTCTCTCTCCCTGTGAACCTCTCTCTCTGTGAACCTCTCTCTCTCTGTGAACCTCTCTCTCTCTGTGAACCTCTCTCTCTCTGTGAACCTCTCTCTCTCTCTGTGACCCTCTCTCTCTCTCTCTGAACCTCTCTCTCTCTGTGAACCTCTCTCTCTCTGTGAACCTCTCTCTCTCTCTCAACCTCTCTCTCTCTGTGAACCTCTCTCTCTCTCTGTGAACCTCTCTCTCTCTCTCTGAACCTCTCTCTCTCTGTGAACCTCTCTCTCTGTGACCCTCTCTCTCTCTGTGAACCTCTCTCTCTCTCTGTGAACCTCTCTCTCTCTCTCTGAACCTCTCTCTCTCTGTGAACCTCTCTCTCTGTGACCCTCTCTCTCTCTGTGAACCTCTCTCTCTCTGTGTGAACCTCTCTCTCTCTGTGAACATCTCTCTCTCTGTGAACCTCTCTCTCACTCTGTGAACCTCTCTCTCTCTCTGTGAACCTCTCTCTCTCTCAACCTCTCTCTCTCTCTGAACCTCTATCTCTCTCAACCTCTCTCTCTCTCTCTGAACCTCTCTCTCCCTGTGTGAACCTCTCTCTCTCTGTGAACCTCTCTCTCTCTCTGTGAACCTCTCTCTCTCTCTGAACCTCTCTCTCTCTTTGAACCTCTCTCTCTCAGTGAACCTCTCTCTCTATCTGAACCTCTCTCTCTCTCTGAACCTCTCTCTCTCTGTGAACCTCTCTCTCTATCTGAACCTCTCTCTCTCTCTGAACCTCTCTCTCTCTGTGAACCTCTCTCTCTCTTTTAACCTCTCTCTCTCTGTGAACCGCTCTCTCTCTCTGTGACCCTCTCTCTCTCTGTGAAACTCTCTCTCTCTATGAACCTCTCTCTCTCTCTGTGAACCTCTCTCTCTCTGTGAACCTCTCTCTCTCTCTGTGAACCTCTCTCTCTGTGAACCTCACTCTCTCTGTGAACCTCTCTCTCTCTCTGTGAACCTCTCTCTCTCTGATCCTCTCTCTCTCTGTGAACCTCTCTCTCTCTCTGTGAACCTCTCTCTCTCTCTGTGAACCTCTCTCTCTCTGTGAACCTCTCTCTCTGTGAACCAGTCTCTCTCTGTGAACCTCTCTCTCTCTCTGTGAACCTCTCTCTCCCTGTGAACCTCTCTCTCTCTGTGAACCGCTCTCTCTGTGAACCTCTCTCTCTCTGTGAACCTCTCTCTCTCTCAACCTCTCTCTCTCTGTGAACCTCTCTCTCTCTGTGAACCTCTCTCTCTGTGAAACTCTCTCTATCTGTGATCCTCTCTCTCTCTCTCAACCAAACTCTCTCTGTGAACCTCCCTCTCTCTCAACCTCTCTCTCTCTCTGAACCTCTCTCTCTCTCAACCTCTCTCTCTCTCTCTGAACCTCTCTCTCTCTCTGTGAACCTCTCTCTCTCTGTGAACCTCTCTCTCTCTCTGTGAACCTCTCTCTCTCTGTGAACCTCTCTCTCTCTGAACCTCTCTCTCTCTGTGAACCTCTCTCTCTATCTGAACTTCTCTCTCTCTCTGAACCTCTATCTCTCTGTGAACCTCTCTCTCTCTGTGAACCTCTCTCTGTGAACCTCTCTCTCTCTGTGAACCTCTCTCTCTCTCTGTGAACCTCTCTCTCTCTGTGAACCTCTCTCTCTCTCTGTGAACCTCTCTCTCTCTCCATGAACCTCTCTCTCTGTGAACCTCTCTCTCTCTCTCTGTGAATCTGTCTCTCTCTCTCTGTGAATCTGTCTCTCTCTCTGTGAACCTCTCTCTCTGTGAACCTCTCTCTCTCTGTGAACCTCTCTCTCTCTCTGTGAACCTCTCTCTCTCTGAACCTCTCTCTCTCTGTGAACCTCTCTCTCTCTCTGTGAACCTCTCTCTCTCTCTGTGAACCTCTCTCTCTCTGTGAACCTCTCTCTCTCTCTGTGAACTTCTCTCTCTCTGTGAACCTCTCTCTCTCTCTGTGAACCTCTCTCTCTCTGTGAACCTCTCTCTCTCTCTGTGAACCTCTCTCTTTCTGTGAACCTCTCTCTCTCTGTGAACCTCTCTCTCTCTGTGAACCTCTCTCTCTCTCTGTGAACCTCTCTCTCTCTGTGAACCTCTCTCTCTCTGTAAACCTCTCTCTCTCTGTGAACCTCTCTCTCTGTAAACCTCTCTCTCTCTGTGAACCTCTCTCTCTCTCTGTGAACCTCTCTCTCTCTGTGAACCTCTCTCTCTGTGAACCTCTCTCTCTCTCTGTGAACCTCTCTCTCTCTGTGAACCACTCTCTCTCTGTGAACCTCTCTCTCTCTCTGTGAACCTCTCTCTCTCTGTGAACCTCTCTCTCCCGGTGAACCTCTCTCTCTCTGTGAACCTCTCTCTCTGTAAACCTCTCTCTCTCTGTGAACCTCTCTCTCTCTGTGAACCTCTCTCTCTCTCTCTGAACCTCTCTCTCTCTGTGAACCTCTCTCTCTCTCTCTGAACCTCTCTCTCTCTGTGAACCTCTCTCTCTCTCTGTGAACCTCTCTCTCCCTGTGAACCTCTCTCTCTGTGAACCTCTCTCTCTCTGTGAACCTCTCTCTGTGAACCTCTCTCTCTCTGTGAACCTCTCTCTCTCTCTGTGAACCTCTCTCTCTCTGTGAACCTCTCTCTCTGTGAACCTCTCTCTCTCTGTGAACCTCTCTCTCTCTTTCTGAACCTCTCTCTCTCTCTGTGAACCTCTCTCTCTCTGTGAACCTCTCTCTCTCTCTGTGAACCTCTCTCTCTCTATGAACCTCTCTCTCTCTCTCTGAACCTCTCTCTCTCTCTGAACCTCTCTCTCTCTGTGAACCTCTCTCTCTCTGTGAACCTCTCTCTCTCTCTCAACCTCTCTCTCTCTCTCTGAACCTCTCTCTCTCTGAACCTCTCTCTCTCTGTGAACCTCTCTCTCTCTGTGAATCTCACTCTCTCTGTGAACCTCTCTCTTTCTCTGTGAACGTCTCTCTCTCTCTGTGAACCTCTCTCTCTCTCTGAACCTCTCTCTCTCTCTCTGAACCTCTCTCTCTCAGTGAACCTCTCTCTCTCTGTGAACCTCTCTCTCTCTCTGAACCTCTCTCTCTGTGAACCTCTCTCTCTCTGTGAACCTCTCTCTCTGTGAACCTCTCTCTCTCTGTGAACCTCTCTCTCTCTGTGAACCTCTCTCTCTGTGACCCTCTCTCTCTCTCTGTGAACCTCTCTCACTGTGAACCTCTCTCTCTCTGTGAACCTCTCTCTCTCTCTCCGAACCTCTCTCTCTGTGATCCTCTCTCTCTCTCTGTGAACCTCTCTCTCTCTGTGAACCTCTCTCTCTCTCTCTGAACCTCACTCTCTCTGTGAACCTCTCTCTCTCTGTGAACCTCTCTGTCTCTGTGAACCTCTCTCTCTCTCTGTGAACCTCTCTCTCTGTGAACCTCTCTCTCTCTCTGTGAACCTCTCTCTCTGTGAACCTCTCTCTCTCTCTCTGAACCTCTCTCTCTCTGTGAACCTCTCTCTCTCTCTCTCTAAACCTCTCTCTCTCTGTGAACCTCTCTCTCTCTCTCTGAACCTCTCTCTCTCTGTGAACCTCTCTCTCTCTCAGTGAACCACTCTCTCTCTCTGAACCTCATCTCTCTGTGAACCTCTCTCTCTCTGTGAACCACTCTCTCTCTGTGAACCTCTCTCTCTCTGTGAACCACTCTCTCTCTGTGAACCTCTCTCTCTCTGTGAATCTCGCTCTCTCTCTGAACCTCTCTCTCTGTGAACCTCTCTCTCTCTGTGAACCTCTCTCTCTCTCAACCTCTCTCTCTCTGTGAACCTCTCTCTCTCTCAACCTCTCTCTCTCTGTGAACCTCTCTCTCTCTCAACCTCTCTCTCTCTGTGAACCTCTCTCTCTCTGTGAACATCTCTCTCTCTGTGAACCTCTCTCTCTCTCTGTGAACCTCTCTTTGTCTGTGAACCTCTCTCTCTCTGTGAACCTCTCTCTCTCTGTGAAACTCTCTCTCTGTGAACCTCTCTCTCTCTCTGAACCTCTCTCTCTCTGTGAACCTCTCTCTCAACCTCTATCTCTCTCAACCTCTCTCTCTTTGTGAACCTCTCTCTCTCTGTGAACCTCTCTCTCTCTCTGTGAACCTCTCTTTCTCTGTGAACCTCTC
>NW_027598837.1:12500-36000 GCF_964194155.1 Cetorhinus maximus
TTGGGATTGTGTACACTGGGAGTGAATGGGAAGGGGTTTGGGTCCATTCGGATTCTGCACAGTCAGAGTGAATAGGAATGGGATTGGGATTGTGTACAGAGGGAGTAAACGGGAAGGGGTTTGGGTCCATTGGGATTTTGTACAGTGGGAGTGAACGGGAAAGGGATTGGGATTGTGTACAGTGGGAGTGAACGGCAGGGTGTTTGGGTTTGGGATTGTGCACAGTGGGAGTGAACGGGAAGGGGTTTGGTTCCATTGGGATTGTGTACAGTGGGAGAGAACGGGAAGGGGATTGGGATTGTGTACAGTGGGATTGAACGGCAAGTGGTTTGTGTCCATTGGGATTGTGTACAGTGGGAGTGAAGGGGAAGGGGTTTGGGTCCAATGGGATTGTGTACGGTGGGAGTGAATGGGAAGAGATTTGGGTCCGTTGGGATTGTGTACAGTGAGAGTGAACGGGAAGGCGTTTGGGATTGGGATTGTGTACAGTGGGAGTGAACACGAAGGGGATTGGGATTCTGTACAGTGGGTTGAACAGGAAGGGGTTTGGGTCCATTGGATTGTGTATGGTGGGAGTGAACGGGAAGGGGTTTGGGATTGCGATTGTGTACAGTGGGAGTGAACGGGAAGGGATTTGGGTCCGTTGGTCCTGTGTACAGTGGGTTTGAACGGGAAGGGGTTTGGGATTGGGATTGTGTACAGTGGGAGTGAACGGGAAGGGGTTTGGGTCCATTGGGATTGTGTACAGTGGGAGTGAATGGAAAGGTGTTTGGTTCCATTAGGATTGTGTACACTGGTAGTGAATGGGAAGGGTTTTGCTTCCATTGGGATTGTGTACAGTGGGAGTGAACGGGAAGGGGTTTGGGTCCGTTGGGAATGTGTACAGTGGGAGTGAACGGCAAGGGGTTTGGGATTGGGATTGTGGACAGTAGGAGTGAATGGGAAGGGGATTGGGATTGTGTACAGTGGGAGTGAACGGGAAGGGGATTGAGATTGTGTACAGTGGGAGTGAACGGGAAGGGGTTTGGGTCCATTCGGATTGTGTACAGTGGGAGTGAACGGTAAGGGGTTTCGGATTGGGATTGTGCACAGTGGGAGTGAACGGGAAGGGGTTTGGATCCATGGGGATTGTGTTCAGTGGGAGTGAACGGGAAGGGGTTTGGCTCATTGGGATTGTGTACAGTGGGAGTGAACGGGAAGCGGTTTGGGTCCATTGGAATTGTGTACGGTGGGAGTGAGGGGGAAGAAGTTTGGGTCCATTGAGATTGTGAACAGTGGGAGTGAATGGGAAGGGGTTTGTGTCCATTGGGATTGTTTACAATGGGAGTGAACGGGAAGGGGTTTGGGATTGGTATTGTGTACAATGGGATTAAACCGGAAATGGTTTGGTCCTATTGGGATTGTGGACAGTGGGAGTGAACGGGAAGGTGTTTTGGTCCATTGGGATTGTGTACAGTGGGAGTGAACGGGAAGGGGTTTGGGTCCATTAGGATTGTGTACAGTGGTAGTGAATGGGAAGGGGTTTGGGTCCATTAGGATTGTGTACAGTGGTAGTGAATGGGAAGGGTTTGGGTCCATTGGGATTGTGTACCGTGGGAGTGAACGGGATATGGTTTGGGATTGGGATTGCGTACAGTGGTAGTGAATGGGAAGAGGTTTTGGGTCCTTTGGGATTTTGTACAGTGTGAGTGAACCGGAATGCCTTTGGGTCAATTGGGATTGTGCACAGTGGGAGTGAACGGGAAGGGGTTTGGCTCCATTGGGATTGTGTACAGTGGGAGTGAACGGGAAGGGGTTTGGTTCCATTGGGCTTGTGTACAGTGGGAATGAACGGGAAGGGTTTTGGGTCCATTGGGATTCTGCACAGTGGGAGTGAACGGGAAGGGGTTTGGGATTGGGATTGTGTACAGTGGGATTGAACGGGAAGGGGTTTGTGTCCATTGGGATTGTGTACAGGGGAGTGAATGGGAAGGGGTTTGGGTCCATTGGGATTGTGTACGGTGGGAGTGAACGGGAAGGGGTTTGAGTCCATTGGGATTGTTTACAATGGGAGTGAACGGGAAGGGGTTTGGGATTGGTATTGTGTACAGTGGGATTAAACCGGAAATGGTTTGGTCCTATTGGGAGTGTGGACAGTGGGAGTGAACGGGAAGGTGTTTTGGTCCATTGGTATTGTGTACAGTGGGATTAAACCGGAAATGGTTTGGTCCTATTGGGATTGTGGACAGTGGGAGTGAACGGGAAGGTGTTTTGGTCCATTGGGATTGTGTACAGTGGTAGTGAATGGGAAGGGGTTTGGGTCCATTAGGATTGTGTACAGTGGTAGTGAATGGGAAGGGTTTGGGTCCATTGGGATTATGTGCCGTGGGAGTGAACGGGATATGGTTTGGGATTGGGATTGCGTACATTAGTAGTGAATGGGAAGAGGTTTTGGGTCCTTTGGGATTTTGTACAGTGTGCGTGAACCGGAATCCCTTTGGGTCCATTGGGATTGTTTACAGTTGGAGTGAACGGGAAGGGGTTTGGTTCCATTGGGATTGTGTACAGTGGGAATGAACGGGAAGTGTTTTGGGTCCATTGGGATTCTGCACAGTGGGAGTGAACGGGAAGGGGTTTGGGATTGGGATTGTGTACAGTGGGATTGAACAGGAAGGGGTTTGTGTCCATTGGGATTGTGTACAGGGGAGTGAATGGGAAGGGGTTTGGGATTGGGATTGTGTACGGTGGGAGTGAACGGGAAGGGGTTTGGGTCCAATGGGATTGTGTACGGTGGGAGTGAATGGGAAGGGGTTTGGGTCCCTTGGGATTGTGTACAGTGGGAGTGAACGGGAAGGGGATTGGGATTGTGTACAGTGGGAGTGAACGTGAAGGGGATTGGGATTGGGATTGTGTACAGTGGGAGTGAATGGGAAGGGGTTTGGGTCCATTTGGATTGTGTACAGTGGGTTGAACGGGAAGGGGTTTGGGTCCATTTGGGATTGTGTACGGTGGGACTGAACGGGAAGGGGTTTGGGTCCGTTGGGATTGTGTACAGTGGAAGTGAACGGGAAGGGGATTGGGATTGGGATTGTGTACAGTGGGAGTGAACGGGAAGGGGTTTGGGATTGGGATTGTGTACAGTGGGAGTGAATGGGAAGGTGTTTGGTTCCATTAGGATTGTGTACAGTGGGAGTGAATGGGAAAGGGTTTGGGTCCATTGGGATTGTGTACAGTGGAAGTGAATGGGAAGGGGTTTGGGATTGGGATTGCGTACAGTGGGAGTGAACGGGAAGGGGTTTGGGTCCGTTGGTCTTGTGTACAGTGGCAGTGAACGGGAAGGGGTTTGGGATTGGGATTGTGTACAGTGGGAGTGAACGGGAAGGGGTTTGGGTCCGTTGGTCTTGTGTACAGTGGGAGTGAATGGGAAAGGGTTTGGGTCCATTGGGATTGTGTACAGAGGGAGTGAACGGGAAGGGGTTTGGGTCCATTGGGATTCTGCACAGTGGGAGTGAACGGGAAGGGGTTTGGGATTGAGATTGTGTACAGTAGGATTAAACGGGAAATGGTTTGGGCCCATTGGGATTGTGCACAATGGGAGTGAACGGGAAGGGGTTTGGGGCCATTGGGATTATGTACATTGGGAGTGAACGAGATATGGTTTGGGATTGGGAATGCTTACAGTGGTAGTGAACGGGAAGGTGTTTGGGTCCATTGGGATTGTGTACAGTGGGAGTGAACGGGAAGGGGTTTCGGATTGGGATTGTGCACAGTGAGACTGAACGGGAAGAGGTTTGGTTCCATGGGGATTGTGTACAGTGGGAGTGAACGGGAAGGGGTTTGGCTCATTGGGATTGTGTACAGTGGGAGTGAACGGGAAGGAGTTTGGGTCCATTGGAATTGTGTACTGTGGGAGTGAGGGGGAAGAAGTTTGGGTCCATTGAGATTGTGTACAGTGGGAGTGAACGGGAAGGGGTTGGCGTCCATTGGGATTGTTTACAATGGGAGTGAACGGGAAGGGGTTTGGGATTGGTATTGTGTACAGTGGGATTAAACCGGAAATGGTTTTGTCCCATTGGGATTGTGCACAGTGGGAGTGAACGGGATATGGTTTGGGATTGGGATTGCGTACAGTGGTAGTGAATGGGAAGAGGTTTTGAGTCCATTGGGATTTTGTACAGTGTGAGTGAACTGGAATGCCTTTGGGTCAATTGGGATTGTGTACAGTGGGAGTGAACGGGAAGGGGTTTGGCTCCATTGGGATTGTGTACAGTGGGAGTGAACAGGAAGGGGTTTGGTTCCATTGGGATTGAGTACAGTGGGTTGAACGGGAAGGGTTTTGGGTCCATTGGGATTCTGCACAGTGGGAGTGAACGGGAAGGGGTTTGGGATTAGGATTGTGTACAGTGGGATTGAACGAGAAGGGGTTTGTGTCCATTGGGATTTTGTACAGTGTGAGTGAACTGGAATGCCTTTGGGTCAATTGGGATTGCGTACAGTGGGAGTGAACGGGAAGGGGTTTGGCTCCATTGGTATTGTGTACAGTGGGAGTGAACAGGAAGGGGTTTGGTTCCATTGGGATTGAGTACAGTGGGTTGAACGGGAAGGGTTTTGGGTCCATTGGGATTCTGCACAGTGGGAGTCAATGGGAAGGGGTTTGGGATTGGGATGGTGTACAGTGGGAGTGAACGGGAAGGGGTTTGGGATTGGGATTGTGTACAGTGGGAGTTACCAGGAAGGGGTTTGGGTCCATTGGGATTGTGTACGGTGGGAGTGAACGGGAAGGGGTTTGTGATTGGGATTGTGTACAGAGGGAGTAAACGGGAAGGTGTTTGGTTCCATTGGGATTGTGCACAGTGGGAGTGAACGGGAAGGAGTTTGGGACCATTGGAATTATGCACAGTGAGAGTGAACGGGAAGGGGTTTGGGATTGGGATTGTGTACAGTGGGAGTGAACGGGAAGGTGTTTGGTTCCATTAGGATTGTGTACAGTGGGAGTGAATGGGAAGGGGATTGGGATTGTGTACAGTGGGAGTGAACGTGAAGGGGATTGGGATTGGGATTGTGTACAGTGGGAGTGAATGGGAAGGGGTTTGGGTCCATTTGGATTGTGTACAGTGGGAGTTACCAGGAAGGGGTTTGGGTCCATTGGGATTGTGTACGGTGGGAGTGAACGGGAAGGGGTTTGGGTCCGTTGGAATTGTGCACAGTGAGAGTGAACTGGAGGGGGTTTGGGATTGGAATTGTGTACAGTAGGGGTAAACGGGAAGGGGTTTGGGTCCATTGGGATTGTGTATAGTAGGAGTTAACGGGATGGGGATTGCGATTGGGATTGTGCACAGTGGGAGTGAACGGGCAGGGGTTTGGTATTAGGATTGTGTACAGTGGGAGTGAACGGGAAGGGGTTTGGGTCCATTGGGATTGTGTACAGTGGGAGTAAACAGGAAGGGGTTTGTGTCCATTGGGATTGTGTACAGTGGGAGTGAACAGGAAGGGGTTTGTGTCCATTGGAATTGTGTGCAGTGGGAGTGAACGGGAAGGGGTTTGGATTTGGGATTGTGTACAGTGGGAGTGAATGGGAAGAGGTTTGGGTCCATTGGGATTGTGTACAGTGAGAGTGTACAGGAATGGATTTGGGTCCATTGGGATTGTGCACAGTGGAAGTGAACAGGAAGGGGTTTGGTCCATTGGGATTGTGCACATTGGGAGTGAACGGGAAGGGGTTTGGATCCATTGGGATTGTGTACAGTGGGAGTGAATGGGAAGGGGTTGCCAATTGGGATTGTGTACAGTGGGAGTGAACGGGAAGGGGTTTCGGATTGGGATTGTGTACAGTGAGAGTGAACGGGAAGGGGTTTGGGATTTGGATTGTGTACAGTGGGAGTGAGTAGGAAGGGGTTTGGATCCATGGGGATTGTGTACAGTGGGAGTGAACCGAAGGGGTTTGGCTCAGTGGAATTGTGTACATTGGGAGTGAACGGGAATGTGATTGGGTCCATTGGAATTGTGTACAGTGGGAGTGAGAGGGATGGAGTTTGGGTCCATTGGGATTGTTTACAGTGGGAGTGAACGGGAAGGGGTTTGGGATTGAGATTGTGTACAGTAGGATTAAACGGGAAATGGTTTGGGCCCATTGGGATTGTGCACAATGGGAGTGAACGGGAAGGGTTTTGGGGCCATTGGGATTATGTACATTGGGAGTGAACGAGATATGGTTTGGGATTGGGAATGCTTACAGTGGTAGTGAACGGGAAGGGGTTTGGGTCCATTGGGATTGTGTACAGTGGGAGTGAACGGGAAGGGGTTTCGGATTGGGATTGTGCACAGTGGGACTGAACGGGAAGAGGTTTGGTTCCATGGGGATTGTGTACAGTGGGAGTGAACGGGAAGGGGTTTGGCTCATTGGGATTGTGTACAGTGGGAGTGAACGGGAAGGAGTTTGGGTCCATTGGAATTGTGTACTGTGGGAGTTAGGGGGAAGAAGTTTGGGTCCATTGAGATTGTGTACAGTGGGAGTGAACGGGAAGGGGTTGGCGTCCATTGGGATTGTTTACAATGGGAGTGAACGGGAAGGGGTTTGGGATTGGTATTGTGTACAGTGGGATTAAACCGGAAATGATTTTGTCCCATTGGGATTGTGCACAGTGGGAGTGAACGGGAAGGTGTTTTGGTCCATTGGGATTGTGTACAGTTGGAGTGAACGGGAAGGGGTTTGGGTCCATTGGGATTGTGTACAATGGTAGTGAATGGGAAGGGGTTTGGTTCCATTGGGATTGTGTACAGTGGTAGTGAATGGGAAGGGGTTTGGGTCCATTAGGATTGTGTACAGTGGTAGTGAATGGGAAGGGTTTGGGTCCATTGGGATTATGTGCCGTGGGAGTGAACGGGATATGGTTTGGGATTGGGATTGCGTACATTGGTAGTGAATGGGAAGAGGTTTTGGGTCCTTTGGGATTTTGTACAGTGTGCGTGAACCGGAATCCCTTTGGGTCCATTGGGATTGTTTACAGTTGGAGTGAACGGGAAGGGGTTTGGGTCCATTGGGATTGTGTACAGTGGGAGTGAACGGGAAGGGGTTTGGCTACATTTCGATTGTGTACAGTGGGAGTGAACGGGAAGGGGTTTGGTTCCATTGGGATTGTGTACAGTGGGAATGAACGGGAAGTGTTTTGGGTCCATTGGGATTCTGCACAGTGGGAGTGAACGGGAAGGGGTTTGGGATTGGGATTGTGTACAGTGGGATTGAACGGGAAGGGGTTTGTGTCCATTGGGATTGTGTACAGGGGAGTGAATGGGAAGGGGTTTGGGATTGGGATTGTGTACGGTGGGAGTGAACGGGAAGGGGTTTGGGTCCAATGGGATTGTGTACGGTGGGAGTGAATGGGAAGGGGTTTGGGTCCCTTGGGATTGTGTACAGTGGGAGTGAACGGGAAGGGGATTGGGATTGTGTACAGTGGGAGTGAACGTGAAGGGGATTGGGATTGGGATTGTGTACAGTGGGAGTGAATGGGAAGGGGTTTGGGTCCATTTGGATTGTGTACAGTGGGTTGAACGGGAAGGGGTTTGGGTCCATTTGGGATTGTGTACGGTGGGACTGAACGGGAAGGGGTTTGGGTCCGTTGGGATTGTGTACGGTGGAAGTGAACGGGAAGGGGATTGGGATTGGGATTGTGTACAGTGGGAGTGAACGGGAAGGGGTTTGGGATTGGGATTGTGTACAGTGGGAGTGAACGGGAAGATGTTTGGTTCCATTCGGATTCTGCACAGTCGGAGTGAATAGGAATGGGATTGGGATTGTGTACAGAGGGAGTAAACGGGAAGGGGTTTGGGTCCATTGGGATTTTGTACAGTGGGAGTGAACGGGAAAGGGATTGGGATTGTGTACAGTGGGAGTGAACGGCAGGGTGTTTGGGTTTGGGATTGTGCACAGTGGGAGTGAACGGGAAGGGGTTTGGTTCCATTGGGATTGTGTACAGTGGGAGAGAACGGGAAGGGGATTGGGATTGTGTACAGTGGGATTGAACGGCAAGTGGTTTGTGTCCATTGGGATTGTGTACAGTGGGAGTGAAGGGGAAGGGGTTTGGGTCCAATGGGATTGTGTACGGTGGGAGTGAATGGGAAGAGATTTGGGTCCGTTGGGATTGTGTACAGTGAGAGTGAACGGGAAGGCGTTTGGGATTGGGATTGTGTACAGTGGGAGTGAACACGAAGGGGATTGGGATTCTGTACAGTGGGTTGAACAGGAAGGGGTTTGGGTCCATTGGATTGTTTATGGTGGGAGTGAACGGGAAGGGGTTTGGGATTGCGATTGTGTACAGTGGGAGTGAACGGGAAGGGATTTGGGTCCGTTGGTCCTGTGTACAGTGGGTTTGAACGGGAAGGGGTTTGGGATTGGGATTGTGTACAGTGGGAGTGAACGGGAAGGGGTTTGGGTCCATTGGGATTGTGTACAGTGGGAGTGAATGGAAAGGTGTTTGGTTCCATTAGGATTGTGTACACTGGTAGTGAATGGGAAGGGTTTTGCTTCCATTGGGATTGTGTACAGTGGGAGTGAACGGGAAGGGGTTTGGGTCCGTTGGGAATGTGTACAGTGGGAGTGAACGGCAAGGGGTTTGGGATTGGGATTGTGGACAGTAGGAGTGAATGGGAAGGGGATTGGGATTGTGTACAGTGGGAGTGAACGGGAAGGGGATTGAGATTGTGTACAGTGGGAGTGAACGGGAAGGGGTTTGGGTCCATTCGGATTGTGTACAGTGGGAGTGAACGGTAAGGGGTTTCGGATTGGGATTGTGCACAGTGGGAGTGAACGGGAAGGGGTTTGGATCCATGGGGATTGTGTTCAGTGGGAGTGAACGGGAAGGGGTTTGGCTCATTGGGATTGTGTACAGTGGGAGTGAACGGGAAGCGGTTTGGGTCCATTGGAATTGTGTACGGTGGGAGTGAGGGGGAAGAAGTTTGGGTCCATTGAGATTGTGAACAGTGGGAGTGAATGGGAAGGGGTTTGTGTCCATTGGGATTGTTTACAATGGGAGTGAACGGGAAGGGGTTTGGGATTGGTATTGTGTACAATGGGATTAAACCGGAAATGGTTTGGTCCTATTGGGATTGTGGACAGTGGGAGTGAACGGGAAGGTGTTTTGGTCCATTGGGATTGTGTACAGTGGGAGTGAACGGGAAGGGGTTTGGGTCCATTAGGATTGTGTACAGTGGTAGTGAATGGGAAGGGGTTTGGGTCCATTAGGATTGTGTACAGTGGTAGTGAATGGGAAGGGTTTGGGTCCATTGGGATTGTGTACCGTGGGAGTGAACGGGATATGGTTTGGGATTGGGATTGCGTACAGTGGTAGTGAATGGGAAGAGGTTTTGGGTCCTTTGGGATTTTGTACAGTGTGAGTGAACCGGAATGCCTTTGGGTCAATTGGGATTGTGCACAGTGGGAGTGAACGGGAAGGGGTTTGGCTCCATTGGGATTGTGTACAGTGGGAGTGAACGGGAAGGGGTTTGGTTCCATTGGGCTTGTGTACAGTGGGAATGAACGGGAAGGGTTTTGGGTCCATTGGGATTCTGCACAGTGGGAGTGAACGGGAAGGGGTTTGGGATTGGGATTGTGTACAGTGGGATTGAACGGGAAGGGGTTTGTGTCCATTGGGATTGTGTACAGGGGAGTGAATGGGAAGGGGTTTGGGTCCATTGGGATTGTGTACGGTGGGAGTGAACGGGAAGGGGTTTGAGTCCATTGGGATTGTTTACAATGGGAGTGAACGGGAAGGGGTTTGGGATTGGTATTGTGTACAGTGGGATTAAACCGGAAATGGTTTGGTCCTATTGGGAGTGTGGACAGTGGGAGTGAACGGGAAGGTGTTTTGGTCCATTGGTATTGTGTACAGTGGGATTAAACCGGAAATGGTTTGGTCCTATTGGGATTGTGGACAGTGGGAGTGAACGGGAAGGTGTTTTGGTCCATTGGGATTGTGTACAGTGGTAGTGAATGGGAAGGGTTTGGGTCCATTGGGATTATGTGCCGTGGGAGTGAACGGGATATGGTTTGGGATTGGGATTGCGTACATTAGTAGTGAATGGGAAGAGGTTTTGGGTCCTTTGGGATTTTGTACAGTGTGCGTGAACCGGAATCCCTTTGGGTCCATTGGGATTGTTTACAGTTGGAGTGAACGGGAAGGGGTTTGGTTCCATTGGGATTGTGTACAGTGGGAATGAACGGGAAGTGTTTTGGGTCCATTGGGATTCTGCACAGTGGGAGTGAACGGGAAGGGGTTTGGGATTGGGATTGTGTACAGTGGGATTGAACAGGAAGGGGTTTGTGTCCATTGGGATTGTGTACAGGGGAGTGAATGGGAAGGGGTTTGGGATTGGGATTGTGTACGGTGGGAGTGAACGGGAAGGGGTTTGGGTCCAATGGGATTGTGTACGGTGGGAGTGAATGGGAAGGGGTTTGGGTCCCTTGGGATTGTGTACAGTGGGAGTGAACGGGAAGGGGATTGGGATTGTGTACAGTGGGAGTGAACGTGAAGGGGATTGGGATTGGGATTGTGTACAGTGGGAGTGAATGGGAAGGGGTTTGGGTCCATTTGGATTGTGTACAGTGGGTTGAACGGGAAGGGGTTTGGGTCCATTTGGGATTGTGTACGGTGGGACTGAACGGGAAGGGGTTTGGGTCCGTTGGGATTGTGTACAGTGGAAGTGAACGGGAAGGGGATTGGGATTGGGATTGTGTACAGTGGGAGTGAACGGGAAGGGGTTTGGGATTGGGATTGTGTACAGTGGGAGTGAATGGGAAGGTGTTTGGTTCCATTAGGATTGTGTACAGTGGGAGTGAATGGGAAAGGGTTTGGGTCCATTGGGATTGTGTACAGTGGAAGTGAATGGGAAGGGGTTTGGGATTGGGATTGCGTACAGTGGGAGTGAACGGGAAGGGGTTTGGGTCCGTTGGTCTTGTGTACAGTGGCAGTGAACGGGAAGGGGTTTGGGATTGGGATTGTGTACAGTGGGAGTGAACGGGAAGGGGTTTGGGTCCGTTGGTCTTGTGTACAGTGGGAGTGAATGGGAAAGGGTTTGGGTCCATTGGGATTGTGTACAGAGGGAGTGAACGGGAAGGGGTTTGGGTCCATTGGGATTCTGCACAGTGGGAGTGAACGGGAAGGGGTTTGGGATTGAGATTGTGTACAGTAGGATTAAACGGGAAATGGTTTGGGCCCATTGGGATTGTGCACAATGGGAGTGAACGGGAAGGGGTTTGGGGCCATTGGGATTATGTACATTGGGAGTGAACGAGATATGGTTTGGGATTGGGAATGCTTACAGTGGTAGTGAACGGGAAGGTGTTTGGGTCCATTGGGATTGTGTACAGTGGGAGTGAACGGGAAGGGGTTTCGGATTGGGATTGTGCACAGTGAGACTGAACGGGAAGAGGTTTGGTTCCATGGGGATTGTGTACAGTGGGAGTGAACGGGAAGGGGTTTGGCTCATTGGGATTGTGTACAGTGGGAGTGAACGGGAAGGAGTTTGGGTCCATTGGAATTGTGTACTGTGGGAGTGAGGGGGAAGAAGTTTGGGTCCATTGAGATTGTGTACAGTGGGAGTGAACGGGAAGGGGTTGGCGTCCATTGGGATTGTTTACAATGGGAGTGAACGGGAAGGGGTTTGGGATTGGTATTGTGTACAGTGGGATTAAACCGGAAATGGTTTTGTCCCATTGGGATTGTGCACAGTGGGAGTGAACGGGATATGGTTTGGGATTGGGATTGTGTACAGTGGTAGTGAATGGGAAGAGGTTTTGAGTCCATTGGGATTTTGTACAGTGTGAGTGAACTGGAATGCCTTTGGGTCAATTGGGATTGTGTACAGTGGGAGTGAACGGGAAGGGGTTTGGCTCCATTGGGATTGTGTACAGTGGGAGTGAACAGGAAGGGGTTTGGTTCCATTGGGATTGAGTACAGTGGGTTGAACGGGAAGGGTTTTGGGTCCATTGGGATTCTGCACAGTGGGAGTGAACGGGAAGGGGTTTGGGATTAGGATTGTGTACAGTGGGATTGAACGAGAAGGGGTTTGTGTCCATTGGGATTTTGTACAGTGTGAGTGAACTGGAATGCCTTTGGGTCAATTGGGATTGCGTACAGTGGGAGTGAACGGGAAGGGGTTTGGCTCCATTGGTATTGTGTACAGTGGGAGTGAACAGGAAGGGGTTTGGTTCCATTGGGATTGAGTACAGTGGGTTGAACGGGAAGGGTTTTGGGTCCATTGGGATTCTGCACAGTGGGAGTGAATGGGAAGGGGTTTGGGATTGGGATGGTGTACAGTGGGAGTGAACGGGAAGGGGTTTGGGATTGGGATTGTGTACAGTGGGAGTTACCAGGAAGGGGTTTGGGTCCATTGGGATTGTGTACGGTGGGAGTGAACGGGAAGGGGTTTGTGATTGGGATTGTGTACAGAGGGAGTAAACGGGAAGGTGTTTGGTTCCATTAGGATTGTGTACAGTGGGAGTGAACAGGATGGGGTTTGGGTCCATTGGGATTGTGCACAGTGGGAGTGAACGGGAAGGAGTTTGTGTCCATTGGGATTGTGTACAGGGGAGTGAATGGGAAGGGGTTTGGGATTGGGATTGTGTACGGTGGGAGTGAACGGGAAGGGGTTTGGGTCCAATGGGATTGTGTACGGTGGGAGTGAATGGGAAGGGGTTTGGGTCCCTTGGGATTGTGTACAGTGGGAGTGAACGGGAAGGGGATTGGGATTGTATACAGTGGGAGTGAACGTGAAGGGGATTGGGATTGGGATTGTGTACAGTGGGAGTGAATGGGAAGGGGTTTGGGTCCATTTGGATTGTGTACAGTGGGTTGAACGGGAAGGGGTTTGGGTCCATTTGGGATTGTGTACGGTGGGACTGAACGGGAAGGGGTTTGGGTCCGTTGGGATTGTGTACGGTGGAAGTGAACGGGAAGGGGATTGGGATTGGGATTGTGTACAGTGGGAGTGAACGGGAAGGGGTTTGGGATTGGGATTGTGTACAGTGGGAGTGAACGGGAAGATGTTTGGTTCCATTCGGATTCTGCACAGTCGGAGTGAATAGGAATGGGATTGGGATTGTGTACAGAGGGAGTAAACGGGAAGGGGTTTGGGTCCATTGGGATTTTGTACAGTGGGAGTGAACGGGAAAGGGATTGGGATTGTGTACAGTGGGAGTGAACGGCAGGGTGTTTGGGTTTGGGATTGTGCACAGTGGGAGTGAACGGGAAGGGGTTTGGTTCCATTGGGATTGTGTACAGTGGGAGAGAACGGGAAGGGGATTGGGATTGTGTACAGTGGGATTGAACGGCAAGTGGTTTGTGTCCATTGGGATTGTGTACAGTGGGAGTGAAGGGGAAGGGGTTTGGGTCCAATGGGATTGTGTACGGTGGGAGTGAATGGGAAGAGATTTGGGTCCGTTGGGATTGTGTACAGTGAGAGTGAACGGGAAGGCGTTTGGGATTGGGATTGTGTACAGTGGGAGTGAACACGAAGGGGATTGGGATTCTGTACAGTGGGTTGAACAGGAAGGGGTTTGGGTCCATTGGATTGTTTATGGTGGGAGTGAACGGGAAGGGGTTTGGGATTGCGATTGTGTACAGTGGGAGTGAACGGGAAGGGATTTGGGTCCGTTGGTCCTGTGTACAGTGGGTTTGAACGGGAAGGGGTTTGGGATTGGGATTGTGTACAGTGGGAGTGAACGGGAAGGGGTTTGGGTCCATTGGGATTGTGTACAGTGGGAGTGAATGGAAAGGTGTTTGGTTCCATTAGGATTGTGTACACTGGTAGTGAATGGGAAGGGTTTTGCTTCCATTGGGATTGTGTACAGTGGGAGTGAACGGGAAGGGGTTTGGGTCCGTTGGGAATGTGTACAGTGGGAGTGAACGGCAAGGGGTTTGGGATTGGGATTGTGGACAGTAGGAGTGAATGGGAAGGGGATTGGGATTGTGTACAGTGGGAGTGAACGGGAAGGGGATTGAGATTGTGTACAGTGGGAGTGAACGGGAAGGGGTTTGGGTCCATTCGGATTGTGTACAGTGGGAGTGAACGGTAAGGGGTTTCGGATTGGGATTGTGCACAGTGGGAGTGAACGGGAAGGGGTTTGGATCCATGGGGATTGTGTTCAGTGGGAGTGAACGGGAAGGGGTTTGGCTCATTGGGATTGTGTACAGTGGGAGTGAACGGGAAGCGGTTTGGGTCCATTGGAATTGTGTACGGTGGGAGTGAGGGGGAAGAAGTTTGGTTCCATTGAGATTGTGAACAGTGGGAGTGAATGGGAAGGGGTTTGTGTCCATTGGGATTGTTTACAATGGGAGTGAACGGGAAGGGGTTTGGGATTGGTATTGTGTACAATGGGATTAAACCGGAAATGGTTTGGTCCTATTGGGATTGTGGACAGTGGGAGTGAACGGGAAGGTGTTTTGGTCCATTGGGATTGTGTACAGTGGGAGTGAACGGGAAGGGGTTTGGGTCCATTAGGATTGTGTACAGTGGTAGTGAATGGGAAGGGGTTTGGGTCCATTAGGATTGTGTACAGTGGTAGTGAATGGGAAGGGTTTGGGTCCATTGGGATTGTGTACCGTGGGAGTGAACGGGATATGGTTTGGGATTGGGATTGCGTACAGTGGTAGTGAATGGGAAGAGGTTTTGGGTCCTTTGGGATTTTGTACAGTGTGAGTGAACCGGAATGCCTTTGGGTCAATTGGGATTGTGCACAGTGGGAGTGAACGGGAAGGGGTTTGGCTCCATTGGGATTGTGTACAGTGGGAGTGAACGGGAAGGGGTTTGGTTCCATTGGGCTTGTGTACAGTGGGAATGAACGGGAAGGGTTTTGGGTCCATTGGGATTCTGCACAGTGGGAGTGAACGGGAAGGGGTTTGGGATTGGGATTGTGTACAGTGGGATTGAACGGGAAGGGGTTTGTGTCCATTGGGATTGTGTACAGGGGAGTGAATGGGAAGGGGTTTGGGTCCATTGGGATTGTGTACGGTGGGAGTGAACGGGAAGGGGTTTGAGTCCATTGGGATTGTTTACAATGGGAGTGAACGGGAAGGGGTTTGGGATTGGTATTGTGTACAGTGGGATTAAACCGGAAATGGTTTGGTCCTATTGGGAGTGTGGACAGTGGGAGTGAACGGGAAGGTGTTTTGGTCCATTGGTATTGTGTACAGTGGGATTAAACCGGAAATGGTTTGGTCCTATTGGGATTGTGGACAGTGGGAGTGAACGGGAAGGTGTTTTGGTCCATTGGGATTGTGTACAGTGGTAGTGAATGGGAAGGGGTTTGGGTCCATTAGGATTGTGTACAGTGGTAGTGAATGGGAAGGGTTTGGGTCCATTGGGATTATGTGCCGTGGGAGTGAACGGGATATGGTTTGGGATTGGGATTGCGTACATTAGTAGTGAATGGGAAGAGGTTTTGGGTCCTTTGGGATTTTGTACAGTGTGCGTGAACCGGAATCCCTTTGGGTCCATTGGGATTGTTTACAGTTGGAGTGAACGGGAAGGGGTTTGGTTCCATTGGGATTGTGTACAGTGGGAATGAACGGGAAGTGTTTTGGGTCCATTGGGATTCTGCACAGTGGGAGTGAACGGGAAGGGGTTTGGGATTGGGATTGTGTACAGTGGGATTGAACAGGAAGGGGTTTGTGTCCATTGGGATTGTGTACAGGGGAGTGAATGGGAAGGGGTTTGGGATTGGGATTGTGTACGGTGGGAGTGAACGGGAAGGGGTTTGGGTCCAATGGGATTGTGTACGGTGGGAGTGAATGGGAAGGGGTTTGGGTCCCTTGGGATTGTGTACAGTGGGAGTGAACGGGAAGGGGATTGGGATTGTGTACAGTGGGAGTGAACGTGAAGGGGATTGGGATTGGGATTGTGTACAGTGGGAGTGAATGGGAAGGGGTTTGGGTCCATTTGGATTGTGTACAGTGGGTTGAACGGGAAGGGGTTTGGGTCCATTTGGGATTGTGTACGGTGGGACTGAACGGGAAGGGGTTTGGGTCCGTTGGGATTGTGTACAGTGGAAGTGAACGGGAAGGGGATTGGGATTGGGATTGTGTACAGTGGGAGTGAACGGGAAGGGGTTTGGGATTGGGATTGTGTACAGTGGGAGTGAATGGGAAGGTGTTTGGTTCCATTAGGATTGTGTACAGTGGGAGTGAATGGGAAAGGGTTTGGGTCCATTGGGATTGTGTACAGTGGAAGTGAATGGGAAGGGGTTTGGGATTGGGATTGCGTACAGTGGGAGTGAACGGGAAGGGGTTTGGGTCCGTTGGTCTTGTGTACAGTGGCAGTGAACGGGAAGGGGTTTGGGATTGGGATTGTGTACAGTGGGAGTGAACGGGAAGGGGTTTGGGTCCGTTGGTCTTGTGTACAGTGGGAGTGAATGGGAAAGGGTTTGGGTCCATTGGGATTGTGTACAGAGGGAGTGAACGGGAAGGGGTTTGGGTCCATTGGGATTCTGCACAGTGGGAGTGAACGGGAAGGGGTTTGGGATTGAGATTGTGTACAGTAGGATTAAACGGGAAATGGTTTGGGCCCATTGGGATTGTGCACAATGGGAGTGAACGGGAAGGGGTTTGGGGCCATTGGGATTATGTACATTGGGAGTGAACGAGATATGGTTTGGGATTGGGAATGCTTACAGTGGTAGTGAACGGGAAGGTGTTTGGGTCCATTGGGATTGTGTACAGTGGGAGTGAACGGGAAGGGGTTTCGGATTGGGATTGTGCACAGTGAGACTGAACGGGAAGAGGTTTGGTTCCATGGGGATTGTGTACAGTGGGAGTGAACGGGAAGGGGTTTGGCTCATTGGGATTGTGTACAGTGGGAGTGAACGGGAAGGAGTTTGGGTCCATTGGAATTGTGTACTGTGGGAGTGAGGGGGAAGAAGTTTGGGTCCATTGAGATTGTGTACAGTGGGAGTGAACGGGAAGGGGTTGGCGTCCATTGGGATTGTTTACAATGGGAGTGAACGGGAAGGGGTTTGGGATTGGTATTGTGTACAGTGGGATTAAACCGGAAATGGTTTTGTCCCATTGGGATTGTGCACAGTGGGAGTGAACGGGATATGGTTTGGGATTGGGATTGCGTACAGTGGTAGTGAATGGGAAGAGGTTTTGAGTCCATTGGGATTTTGTACAGTGTGAGTGAACTGGAATGCCTTTGGGTCAATTGGGATTGTGTACAGTGGGAGTGAACGGGAAGGGGTTTGGCTCCATTGGGATTGTGTACAGTGGGAGTGAACAGGAAGGGGTTTGGTTCCATTGGGATTGAGTACAGTGGGTTGAACGGGAAGGGTTTTGGGTCCATTGGGATTCTGCACAGTGGGAGTGAACGGGAAGGGGTTTGGGATTAGGATTGTGTACAGTGGGATTGAACGAGAAGGGGTTTGTGTCCATTGGGATTTTGTACAGTGTGAGTGAACTGGAATGCCTTTGGGTCAATTGGGATTGCGTACAGTGGGAGTGAACGGGAAGGGGTTTGGCTCCATTGGTATTGTGTACAGTGGGAGTGAACAGGAAGGGGTTTGGTTCCATTGGGATTGAGTACAGTGGGTTGAACGGGAAGGGTTTTGGGTCCATTGGGATTCTGCACAGTGGGAGTCAATGGGAAGGGGTTTGGGATTGGGATGGTGTACAGTGGGAGTGAACGGGAAGGGGTTTGGGATTGGGATTGTGTACAGTGGGAGTTACCAGGAAGGGGTTTGGGTCCATTGGGATTGTGTACGGTGGGAGTGAACGGGAAGGGGTTTGTGATTGGGATTGTGTACAGAGGGAGTAAACGGGAAGGTGTTTGGTTCCATTAGGATTGTGTACAGTGGGAGTGAACAGGATGGGGTTTGGGTCCATTGGGATTGTGCACAGTGGGAGTGAACGGGAAGTAGTTTGGGACCATTGGAATTATGCACAGTGAGAGTGAACGGGAAGGGGTTTGGGATTGGGATTGTGTACAGTGGGAGTGAACGGGAAGGTGTTTGGTTCCATTAGGATTGTGTACAGTGGGAGTGAATGGGAAGGGGATTGGGATTGTGTACAGTGAGAGTGAACGGGAAGGGGTTTGGGATTTGGATTGTGTACAGTGGGAGTGAGTAGGAAGGGGTTTGGATCCATGGGGATTGTGTACAGTGGGAGTGAACCGAAGGGGTTTGGCTCAGTGGAATTGTGTACATTGGGAGTGAACGGGAATGTGATTGGGTCCATTGGAATTGTGTACAGTGGGAGTGAGAGGGATGGAGTTTGGGTCCATTGGGATTGTTTACAGTGGGAGTGAACGGGAAGGGGTTTGGGATTGAGATTGTGTACAGTAGGATTAAACGGGAAATGGTTTGGGCCCATTGGGATTGTGCACAATGGGAGTGAACGGGAAGGGTTTTGGGGCCATTGGGATTATGTACATTGGGAGTGAACGAGATATGGTTTGGGATTGGGAATGCTTACAGTGGTAGTGAACGGGAAGGGGTTTGGGTCCATTGGGATTGTGTACAGTGGGAGTGAACGGGAAGGGGTTTCGGATTGGGATTGTGCACAGTGGGACTGAACGGGAAGAGGTTTGGTTCCATGGGGATTGTGTACAGTGGGAGTGAACGGGAAGGGGTTTGGCTCATTGGGATTGTGTACAGTGGGAGTGAACGGGAAGGAGTTTGGGTCCATTGGAATTGTGTACTGTGGGAGTTAGGGGGAAGAAGTTTGGGTCCATTGAGATTGTGTACAGTGGGAGTGAACGGGAAGGGGTTGGCGTCCATTGGGATTGTTTACAATGGGAGTGAACGGGAAGGGGTTTGGGATTGGTATTGTGTACAGTGGGATTAAACCGGAAATGATTTTGTCCCATTGGGATTGTGCACAGTGGGAGTGAACGGGAAGGTGTTTTGGTCCATTGGGATTGTGTACAGTTGGAGTGAACGGGAAGGGGTTTGGGTCCATTGGGATTGTGTACAATGGTAGTGAATGGGAAGGGGTTTGGTTCCATTGGGATTGTGTACAGTGGTAGTGAATGGGAAGGGGTTTGGGTCCATTAGGATTGTGTACAGTGGTAGTGAATGGGAAGGGTTTGGGTCCATTGGGATTATGTGCCGTGGGAGTGAACGGGATATGGTTTGGGATTGGGATTGCGTACATTGGTAGTGAATGGGAAGAGGTTTTGGGTCCTTTGGGATTTTGTACAGTGTGCGTGAACCGGAATCCCTTTGGGTCCATTGGGATTGTTTACAGTTGGAGTGAACGGGAAGGGGTTTGGGTCCATTGGGATTGTGTACAGTGGGAGTGAACGGGAAGGGGTTTGGCTACATTTCGATTGTGTACAGTGGGAGTGAACGGGAAGGGGTTTGGTTCCATTGGGATTGTGTACAGTGGGAATGAACGGGAAGTGTTTTGGGTCCATTGGGATTCTGCACAGTGGGAGTGAACGGGAAGGGGTTTGGGATTGGGATTGTGTACAGTGGGATTGAACGGGAAGGGGTTTGTGTCCATTGGGATTGTGTACAGGGGAGTGAATGGGAAGGGGTTTGGGATTGGGATTGTGTACGGTGGGAGTGAACGGGAAGGGGTTTGGGTCCAATGGGATTGTGTACGGTGGGAGTGAATGGGAAGGGGTTTGGGTCCCTTGGGATTGTGTACAGTGGGAGTGAACGGGAAGGGGATTGGGATTGTGTACAGTGGGAGTGAACGTGAAGGGGATTGGGATTGGGATTGTGTACAGTGGGAGTGAATGGGAAGGGGTTTGGGTCCATTTGGATTGTGTACAGTGGGTTGAACGGGAAGGGGTTTGGGTCCATTTGGGATTGTGTACGGTGGGACTGAACGGGAAGGGGTTTGGGTCCGTTGGGATTGTGTACGGTGGAAGTGAACGGGAAGGGGATTGGGATTGGGATTGTGTACAGTGGGAGTGAACGGGAAGGGGTTTGGGATTGGGATTGTGTACAGTGGGAGTGAACGGGAAGATGTTTGGTTCCATTCGGATTCTGCACAGTCGGAGTGAATAGGAATGGGATTGGGATTGTGTACAGAGGGAGTAAACGGGAAGGGGTTTGGGTCCATTGGGATTTTGTACAGTGGGAGTGAACGGGAAAGGGATTGGGATTGTGTACAGTGGGAGTGAACGGCAGGGTGTTTGGGTTTGGGATTGTGCACAGTGGGAGTGAACGGGAAGGGGTTTGGTTCCATTGGGATTGTGTACAGTGGGAGAGAACGGGAAGGGGATTGGGATTGTGTACAGTGGGATTGAACGGCAAGTGGTTTGTGTCCATTGGGATTGTGTACAGTGGGAGTGAAGGGGAAGGGGTTTGGGTCCAATGGGATTGTGTACGGTGGGAGTGAATGGGAAGAGATTTGGGTCCGTTGGGATTGTGTACAGTGAGAGTGAACGGGAAGGCGTTTGGGATTGGGATTGTGTACAGTGGGAGTGAACACGAAGGGGATTGGGATTCTGTACAGTGGGTTGAACAGGAAGGGGTTTGGGTCCATTGGATTGTTTATGGTGGGAGTGAACGGGAAGGGGTTTGGGATTGCGATTGTGTACAGTGGGAGTGAACGGGAAGGGATTTGGGTCCGTTGGTCCTGTGTACAGTGGGTTTGAACGGGAAGGGGTTTGGGATTGGGATTGTGTACAGTGGGAGTGAACGGGAAGGGGTTTGGGTCCATTGGGATTGTGTACAGTGGGAGTGAATGGAAAGGTGTTTGGTTCCATTAGGATTGTGTACACTGGTAGTGAATGGGAAGGGTTTTGCTTCCATTGGGATTGTGTACAGTGGGAGTGAACGGGAAGGGGTTTGGGTCCGTTGGGAATGTGTACAGTGGGAGTGAACGGCAAGGGGTTTGGGATTGGGATTGTGGACAGTAGGAGTGAATGGGAAGGGGATTGGGATTGTGTACAGTGGGAGTGAACGGGAAGGGGATTGAGATTGTGTACAGTGGGAGTGAACGGGAAGGGGTTTGGGTCCATTCGGATTGTGTACAGTGGGAGTGAACGGTAAGGGGTTTCGGATTGGGATTGTGCACAGTGGGAGTGAACGGGAAGGGGTTTGGATCCATGGGGATTGTGTTCAGTGGGAGTGAACGGGAAGGGGTTTGGCTCATTGGGATTGTGTACAGTGGGAGTGAACGGGAAGCGGTTTGGGTCCATTGGAATTGTGTACGGTGGGAGTGAGGGGGAAGAAGTTTGGGTCCATTGAGATTGTGAACAGTGGGAGTGAATGGGAAGGGGTTTGTGTCCATTGGGATTGTTTACAATGGGAGTGAACGGGAAGGGGTTTGGGATTGGTATTGTGTACAATGGGATTAAACCGGAAATGGTTTGGTCCTATTGGGATTGTGGACAGTGGGAGTGAACGGGAAGGTGTTTTGGTCCATTGGGATTGTGTACAGTGGGAGTGAACGGGAAGGGGTTTGGGTCCATTAGGATTGTGTACAGTGGTAGTGAATGGGAAGGGGTTTGGGTCCATTAGGATTGTGTACAGTGGTAGTGAATGGGAAGGGTTTGGGTCCATTGGGATTGTGTACCGTGGGAGTGAACGGGATATGGTTTGGGATTGGGATTGCGTACAGTGGTAGTGAATGGGAAGAGGTTTTGGGTCCTTTGGGATTTTGTACAGTGTGAGTGAACCGGAATGCCTTTGGGTCAATTGGGATTGTGCACAGTGGGAGTGAACGGGAAGGGGTTTGGCTCCATTGGGATTGTGTACAGTGGGAGTGAACGGGAAGGGGTTTGGTTCCATTGGGCTTGTGTACAGTGGGAATGAACGGGAAGGGTTTTGGGTCCATTGGGATTCTGCACAGTGGGAGTGAACGGGAAGGGGTTTGGGATTGGGATTGTGTACAGTGGGATTGAACGGGAAGGGGTTTGTGTCCATTGGGATTGTGTACAGGGGAGTGAATGGGAAGGGGTTTGGGTCCATTGGGATTGTGTACGGTGGGAGTGAACGGGAAGGGGTTTGAGTCCATTGGGATTGTTTACAATGGGAGTGAACGGGAAGGGGTTTGGGATTGGTATTGTGTACAGTGGGATTAAACCGGAAATGGTTTGGTCCTATTGGGAGTGTGGACAGTGGGAGTGAACGGGAAGGTGTTTTGGTCCATTGGTATTGTGTACAGTGGGATTAAACCGGAAATGGTTTGGTCCTATTGGGATTGTGGACAGTGGGAGTGAACGGGAAGGTGTTTTGGTCCATTGGGATTGTGTACAGTGGTAGTGAATGGGAAGGGGTTTGGGTCCATTAGGATTGTGTACAGTGGTAGTGAATGGGAAGGGTTTGGGTCCATTGGGATTATGTGCCGTGGGAGTGAACGGGATATGGTTTGGGATTGGGATTGCGTACATTAGTAGTGAATGGGAAGGGGTTTGGGTCCATTGGGATTTTGTACAGTGGGAGTGAACGGGAATGGGATTGGGATTGTGTACAGTGGGAGTGAACGGCAGGGTGTTTGGGTTTGGGATTGTGCACAGTGGGAGTGAACGGGAAGGGGTTTGGTTCCATTGGGATTGTGTACAGTGGGAGAGAACGGGAAGGGGATTGGGATTGTGTACAGTGGGATTGAACGGCAAGTGGTTTGTGTCCATTGGGATTGTGTACAGTGGGAGTGAAGGGGAAGGGGTTTGGGTCCAATGGGATTGTGTACGGTGGGAGTGAATGGGAAGAGATTTGGGTCCGTTGGGATTGTGTACAGTGAGAGTGAACGGGAAGGCGTTTGGGATTGGGATTGTGTACAGTGGGAGTGAACACGAAGGGGATTGGGATTCTGTACAGTGGGTTGAACAGGAAGGGGTTTGGGTCCATTGGATTGTTTATGGTGGGAGTGAACGGGAAGGGGTTTGGGATTGGGATTGTGTACAGTGGGAGTGAACGGGAAGATGTTTGGTTCCATTTGGATTGTGTACAGTGGGAGTGAACGGGAAAGGGTTTGGGTCCATTGGGATTGTGTACAGAGGGAGTGAACGGGAAGGGGTTTGGGTCCGTTGGGATTGTGTACAGTGGAAGTGAATGGGAAGGGGATTGGGATTGGGATTGCGTACAGTGGGAGTGAACGGGAAGGGTTTTGGGTCCGTTGGTCTTGTGTACAGTGGCAGTGAACGGGAAGGGGTTTGGGATTGGGATTGTGTACAGTGGGAGTGAACGGGAAGGTGTTTGGTTCCATTAGGATTGTGTACAGTGGGAGTGAATGGGAAAGGGTTTGGGTCCATTGGGATTGCGTACAGTGGTAGTGAACGGGAAGGGGTTTTGGGTCCATTGGGATTTTGTACAGTGTGAGTGAACTGGAATGCCTTTGGGTCCATTGGGATTGTGTACAGTGGGCGTGAATGACTATCTTTGGGATTGGGATTGTGTACAGTGGGAGTGAACAGGAAGGGGTTTGGCTCCATTGGGATTATGTACAGTGGGAGTGAACGGGAAGGGGTTTGGGTGCATTGGGATTGTGTACAGTGGGAGTGAACAGGAAAGGGATTGGAATTGTGTAAAATGGGAGTCAACGGGAAGGGTTTTGTGTCCATTGGTATTGTGTACGGTGGG
>NW_027598838.1:0-36000 GCF_964194155.1 Cetorhinus maximus
GGGAACCTCCTGTAAATACTGACACACTCCCCGAAGAACCCCTGTAAATACTGACACACTCCCCGGGGACCCCCTGTAAATACTGACACACTCCCCGGGGACTCTCTGTAAATACTGACACACTCCCCGGACACTTCCTGTAAATACTGACACACTCCCCGGAGACCCCCTGTAAATTCTGACACACTCCCCGGACCCCCTGTAAATACTGACAAACTCCCCGGGGGACCCCCTGTAAATACTGACACACTCCCCGGGGAGCCCCTGTAAATACTGACACACTCCCCGTATCCCCCTGTAAATACTGACACACTCCCCGAGGTCCCCCTGTAAATACTGACACACTCCCCGGGGACCCCCTGTTAATACTGACACACTCCCCGGGGACCCCCCTGTAAATACTGCCACACTCACCGGGAACCCCCCCTGTAAATACTGACACACTCCCCGGGGTCCCCCTGTAAATACTGACACACTCCCCGGCGACCCCCCTGTAAATACTGACACACTCCCCGGGGAACCCCCTGTAAATACTGACACACTCCCCGGAGACCCCCTGTAAATACTGACACACTCCCCGGAGACCCCCTGTAAATACTGACACACTCTCCGGGGACCCCCTGTAAATACAGACACACTCCCCGGGGACCCCCTGTAAATACTGACACACTCCCCGGGGACCCCCTGTAAATACTGACACACCCCCCGGGGACCCCCCCTGTAAATACTGACACACTCACCGGGGACCCCCCTGTAAATACTGACACACTCCCCGGGGACCCCCTGTAAATACTGACACACTCCCCGGGGACCACCCCTGTAAATACTGACACACTCCCCGGGGACCCCCTGTAAATACTGACACACTCCCCGGGGACCCCCCTGTAAATACTGACACACTCCCCGTACCCCCCTGTAAATACTGACAAACACCCCGGGCACCCCCTGTAAATACAGACACACTCCCCGGGGACCCCCCCCTGTAAATACTGACACACTCCCCGGTGACCCCCTGTAAATACTGACACACTCCCCGAGGACTCCCCCTGTAAATACTGACACACTCCCCGGGGACCCCCTCTAAATACTGACACACTCCCCGGGGACCTCCTGTAAATACTCACACACTCCCCGGGGACCCCCTGTAAATACTGACACACTCCCCGGGGACCCCCTGTAAATACTGACACACTCCCCGGGAGCCCCTGTAAATACTGACAAACTCCCCGGGGACCCCCTGTAAATACTGACACACTCCCCGGGGACCCCCTGTAAATACTGACACACTCCCCGAGGACCCCCTGTAAATACTGACACACTCCCTGGGGACCCCCTGTAAATACTGACACACTCCCCGGGGAACCGCTGTAAATACTGACACACTCCCCGGGAACCCCCTGTAAATACTGACACACTCCCCGGGGAACCCCTGTAAATACTGACACACTCCCCGTGGACCCCCTGTAAATACTGACACACTCCCCGGGGAATCCCTGTAAATACTGACAAACTCCCCGGACACCCCCTGTAAATACTGACACACTCCCCGGGGACCCCCTTAAATACTGACACACTCCCCGGGGAACCCCTGTAAATACTGACACACTCCCCGGGGACTCCCCTGTAAATACTGACACACTCCCCGGGAACCTCCTGTAAATACTGACACACTCCCCGAAGAACCCCTGTAAATACTGACACACTCCCCGGGGACCCCCTGTAAATACTGACACACTCCCCGGGGACCCTCTGTAAATACTGACACACTCCCCGGACACTTCCTGTAAATACTGACACACTCCCCGGAGACCCCCTGTAAATTCTGACACACTCCCCGGACCCCCTGTAAATACTGACAAACTCCCCGGGGGACCCCCTGTGAATACTGACACACTCCCCGGGGACCCCCTGTAAATACTGACACACTCTCCGTATCCCCCTGTAAATACTGACACACTCCCCGAGGTCCCCCTGTAAATACTGACACACTCCCCGGGGACCCCCTGTTAATACTGACACACTCCCCGGGGACCCCCCTGTAAATACTGACACACTCACCGGGAACCCCCCCTGTAAATACTGACACACTCCCCGGGGACCCCCTGTAAATACTGACACACTCCCCGGCGACCCCCCTGTAAATACTGACACACTCCCCGGGGACCCCCCTGTAAATACTGACACACTCCCCGGGGACCCCCTGTAAATACTGACACACTCCCCGGGGACACCCGGTAAATACTGACACACTCCCCGGGGACCCCCTGTAAATACTGACACACTCCCCGGGGGACCCCCTGTAAATACTGACACACTCCCCGGGACCCCCTGTAAATACTGACACACTCCCCGGGGGACCCCCTGTAAATACTGACACACTCCCCGGGACCCCCCCTGTAAATACTGACACACTCCCCGGGCGACCCCCTGTAAATACTGACACACTCCCCGGGACCCCCCTGTAAATACTGACACACTCCCCGGGACCCCCCCTGTAAATACTGACACACTCCCCGGGGACCCCCCTGTAAATACTGACACACTCCCCGTGGACCCCCTGTAAATACAGACACACTCCCCGGGGACCCCCTGTAAATACGGACACACTCCCCGGGGACCCCCTGTAAATACTGACACACTCCCCGGGGACCCCCCCTGTAAATACTGACACACTCCCCGGGGACCCCCCTGTAAATACTGACACACTCCCCGGGGACCCCCTGTAAATACTGACACACTCCCCGGGGACCCCCCCTCTAAATACTGACACACTCCCCGGGGACCCCCCTGTAAATACTGACACACTCCCCGGGGACCCCCTGTAAATACTGACACACTCCCCGATACCCCCTGTAAATACTGACACACTCCCCGGGGACCCCCTGTAAATACTGACACACTCCCCGGGGACCCCCCCTGTAAATACTGACACACTCCCCGGGGACCCCCCTGTAAATACTGACACACTCCCCGGGGACCCCCTGTAAATACTGACACACTCCCCGATACCCCCTGTAAATACTGACACACTCCCCGGGGAACCCCTGTAAATACTGACAAACACCCCTGGGACCCCCTGTAAATACTGACACACTCCCCGGGGACCCCCTGTAAATACTGACACACTCCCCGGGACCCCCTGTAAATACTGACACGCTCCCCGGGACCCCCCCTGTAAATACTGACACACTCCCCGGGAACCCCCTGTAAATACTGACCCATTTCCTGGAGAGTTCCTTGTGCTAATTTTTGACGCTCTCCTAATTGGCTGTTAACCTGGTATCGGTTGATGTTCCCCCTGGTATCGAGCAGATGTTTGAGTGTGGGGGGTGATGAAACAAGATTTTATTTACGGGGCGTGGGTTGGGTGTGTGGAATTGTTTTAAGTGCGTGCAATGGGGTGATTGACTCATTCTCTAAGGGCTGAACTTGTCAGCTCCTGACAGCTCTGGGTCTGTTGAAGGGTCATGAGGACTCGAAACGTCAACTTAATTCTTCTCCGCCGATGCTGCCAAACCTGCTGAGTGTCTCCAGGTAATTCTGCTTTTGTCTGGCTCCAATGTTGCTTCTGCAGAATGTCGCGTGTCCAGCAGGTGGGAGTGTTGTCCACAAATCCTGCTGGTGCCCACTCCATGGTGTGTCTCCCAGGTCCCAACCCACTTCGACAAACTGAGGGCCGGGGCATTGCAACACCCCCAGACCGACAGCAACCCTGTGCTGCTGCTGCTGCTGCTGCTGCTGGGGTGAGTCGAGGCCCACCCCCAAGCTTATCAGCCATGTGTGCGTCACACATATAGCTGTACGTCTCCAAACCAAGCTCCAAGCTCAGGGAGGGATATATTGACCCTCGGAGAGGGGGTCAGTGCAGATTCACCAGGACGACCCCGGGGCTGAAAGGGTTAAATCCCGAGGGCAGGTCACACAGACTCGGCCTGCATCCCCCTCGAGTGTGGAAGATTAAGGGGCGATCGAATCGAGGGGGGTTTAAGATGATTAAAGGATTCGATGGGGTCGATGGGAGAGAAACTGTTTCCTCTGGTGGGGGTGGGGAGCCCAGAACAAGGGGGCAGAAGCTTAAAATGGGAGCCAGGCCCGTTCAGGGGGGATGTCAGGAAGCACTTCACACACACACAGGGGAGCGGGAATCTGGAACTCTCTCCCCCCAATAAAGAAGCTGTCGAGGGGGGGAGGGGGTCCACTGGAGATTTCCAAACAGGGGTGTTTAGATTTTCGCTGGGTAAGGTGGGGTTAAGGGTTATGGGGCCAAGGCGGCCAGATGGGTTTAAGATACAGATCAGCCGCGATCTGACTGAATGGAGGGACAGGCCCAAGGGGCTGAACGGCCTCCGCCTGTTGCCAAGGTGCCCATGGCGCTATAGGAGGAGGCCATTCAGCCCCTCGAGGGATGTCCGTGTGACTATCCCACTCTGATGACACACGGGCGTGGACATGGACTAATCTCAACCAGAGCAATCGCCCAAAACAAAGTCAATTTGAGAGGGTTTCAGAGATCCTTTCACCCCGAAGGGCCAGTGGCACAAAGACCCCCCCCAACCACCCTATCCAAACCCCAGCATGGTAATCGGGGTGTCCGAATACACGCCAGGTAAAGGCTCAGGCAATCAGCAGCGGAGGGGAAGGTTGAACAGGGGAAGCCACATTGTCAGGATGAGGAATATAATGAAGGTTTGTGCGTGTCTGTGGGTAGAAAATACTGAAGAGTCAATGTCGATTCAGGAGAAACAGAATCATCAGGATGCAGAGCGGGAATGAGCCGAGATTCACTCACCCTGGTGATTCAATCAAATAAACCCATTGATTATAGGAGAGTAAATCAAAACTACCCAGTCACAACTTCAAGAAAAGTTCGGTGAAAATGTAGAGGGAGCTTTACCGTGTATCTAACCCCGTGTTGTACCTGTCCTGGGAGTGTTTGATGGGGACAGTGTAGAGGGAGCTTTACTCTGTATCTAACCCCGTGCTGTACCTGTCCTGGGAGTGTTTGATGGGGACAGTGTAGAGGGAGGTTTACTCTGCATCTAACCCCGTGCTGTACCTACCCTGGGAGTGTTTGATGGGGACAGTGTAGAGGGAGCTTTACTCTGTATCTAACCCCGTGCTGTACCTGTCCTGGGAGTGTTTGATGGGGACAGTGTAGAGGGAGCTTTACTCTGTATCTAACCCCGTGCTGTACCTGCTCTGGGAGTGTTTGATGGGGACAGTGTAGAGGGAGGATTAGCCTGTATCTAACCCCGTGCTGTACAGGTCCTGGGAGTGTTTGATGGGGACAGTGTAGAGGGAGCTTTACTCTGTATCTAACCCCATGCTGTACCTGTCCTGGGAGTGTTTGATGGGGACAGTGTAGAGGGAGCTTTACACTGTATCTAACCCCGTGCTGTACATGTCCTGGGAGTGATTGATGGGGACAGTGTAGAGGGAGCTTTACTCTGTATCTAACCCTCTGCTGTCCCTGTCCTGGGAGTGTTTGATGGGGACAGCGTAGAGGGAGCTTTACTCTGTATCTAACCCCGTGCTGTAGATGTCCTGGGAGTGTTTGATGGGGACAGTGTAGAGGGAGCTTTACTCTGTATCTAACCCCATGCTGTACCTGTCCTGGGAGTGTTTGATGGGGACAGTGTAGGGGGAGCTTTACTCTGTATCTAACCCCGTGCTGTAACTGTCATGGGAACGTTTGATGGGGACAGTGTAGAGGGAGCTTTACTCTGTATCTAACCAAGCGCTGTACCTGTCCTGGGAGTGTTTGATGGGGACAGTGTAGGGGGAGCTTTACACTGTATCTAACCCCGTGCTGTAACTGTCCTGGGAATGTTTGATGGGGACAGTGTAGAAGGAGCTTTACTCTGTATCTAACCCCGTGCTGTACCTGTCCTGGGAGTGTTTGATGGGGACAGTGTAGAGGGAGCTTTACTCTGTATCTAACCTCGTGCTGTAGCTGTCCTGGGAGTGTTTGATGGGGACAGTGTAGAAGGAGCTTTACTCTGTATCTAACCCCGTGCTGTACCTGTCCTGGGAGTGTTTGATGGGGACAGTGTAGAGGGAGGTTTACTCTGTATCTAACCCCGTGCTGTACCTGTCCTGGGAGTGATTGATGGGGACAGTGTAGAGGGAGCTTTAATCTGTATCTAACCCCGTGCTGTACCTGTCCTGGGAGTGTTTGATGGGGACAGTGTAGAGGGAGATTTACTCTGTATCTAACCCCGTGTGGTAACTGTCCTGGGAGTGTTTGATGGGGAAAGTGTAGAGGGAGCTTTAATCTGTATCTAACCCCATGCTGTACCTGTCCTGGGAGTGTTTGATAGGCACAGTGTAGAAGGAGCTTTACTCTGTATCTCAACCCGTGCTGTACATGTCCTGGGAGTGTTTGATGGGGACAGTGTAGAAGGAGAATTACTCTGTATCAAACCCCGTGCTGTACCTGTCCTGGGAGTGTTTGATGGGGAAGGTGTAGAGGGAGCTTTACACTGTATCTAACCCCGTGCTGTACCTCTCCTGGGAATGTTTGATGGGGACAGTGTAGAGGGAGCTTTACTCTGTATCTAACCCAGCGCTGTACCTGTCCTGGGAGTGTTTGATGGGGACAGTGTAGAGGGAGCTTTACTCTGTATCTAACCCCGTGCTGTACCTGTCCTGGGAGTGTTTGATGGGGACAGTGTAGGGGGAGCTTTACTCTGTATCTAACCCCGTGCTGTACCTCTCCTGGGAGTGTTTGAAGGGGACGGGGTAGAGGGAGCTTTACTCTGCATGTAACCCCGTGCGGTACCTGTCCTGGGAGTGTTTGATGGGGACAGTGTAGAGGGAGCTTTACTCTGTATCTAACCTCGTGCTGTACCTGTCCTGGGAGTGTTTGATGGGGACAGTGTAGAACGAGAATTACTCTGTATCAAACCCCGTGCTGTACCTGTCCTGGGAGTGTTTGATGGGGACAGTGTAGAGGGAGCTTTACTCTATATCTAACCCCGTGCTGTACCTGTCCTGGGAGTGTTTGATGGGGACAGTGTAGAGGGAGATTTACTCTGTATCTAACCCCGTGTCGTAACTATCCTGGGAGTGTTTGATGGGGACAGTGTAGATGGAGCTTTACTCTGTATCTCAATCCGTGCTGTACACGTCCTGGGATTCTTTGATGTGGACGGTGTAGAGGGAGCTTTACTCTGTATCTAACCCCGTGCTGTACCTGTCCTGGGAGTGTTTTGATGGGGACGGGGTAGAGGGAGCTTTACTCTGTATCTAACCCCGTGCTGTACCTGTCCTGGGAGTGTTTGATGGGGACAGTGTAGAGGGAGCTTTACTCTGTATCTAACCCCATGCTGTACCTGTCCTGGGAGTCTTTGAATTGGACAGTGTAGAGGAAGCTTTACTCTGTATCTAACCCCGTGCTGTACCTGTCCTGGGAGTGTTTGATGGGGACAGTGTAGAGGGAGTTTAATCTGAATCTAACCCCGTGCTGTACCTGTCCTGGGAGTCTTTGATGGCGACAGTGTAGAAGGAGCTTTACTCTGTAACTCACCCCGTGCTGTACCTGTCATGGGAGTGTTTGATGGGGACAGTGTAGAGGGAGCTTTATGCTGTGTCTAACCTTGTGCTGTACCTGTCCAGGGAGTGTTTGATGGGGACAGTGTAGAGGGAGCTTTACTCTGTATCTAACCCCTTGCTGTAACTGTCCTGGGAGTGTTTGATGGGGACAGTGTAGAGGGAGCTTTATGCTGTGTCTAACCTTGTGCTGTACCTGTCCAGGGAGTGTTTGATGGGGACAGTGTAGAGGGAGCTTTACTCTGTATCTAACCCCGTGCTGTACCTGTCCTGGGAGTGTTTGATGGGGACAGTGTAGAGGGTTCTTTACTCTGTATCTAACCCCGTGCTGTACCTGTCCAGGGAGTGTTTGATGGGGAAGGTGTAGAGGGAGCTTTACTCTGTATCTAACCCCGTGCTGTACCTGTCCTGGGCGTGTTTGATGGGGACAGTGTAGAGGGTTCTTTACTCTGTATCTAACCCCGTGCTGTACCTGTCCAGGGAGTGTTTGATGGGGACAGTGTAGAGGGTGCTTTACTCTGTATCTAACTCCGTGCTGTACCTATCCTGGGAGTGTTTGATGGGGACAGTGTAGAGGGTGCTTTACTCTGTATCTAACCCCGTGCTGTACCTGTCCAGGGAGTCTTTGATGGGGAGAATGTGTAGGGAGCTTGTCTCTGCATTTAACCCCGTGCTGTACCTGTCCTGGGAGTGTTTGATTGGGACAGTGTAGAGGGAGCTTTAATCAGTATCTAACCCCGTGCTGCACCTGTCCTGGGAAAGTTTGATGGGAACAGTGTAGAGGGTGCTTTATTCTGTATCTAACTCCGTGCTGTACCTGTCCTGGGAGCGTTTGATGGGGAGAGTGCAGAGGGAGCTTTACTCTGTATCTAACGCCGTGCTGTACCTGTCCTGGGATTGTTTGATGGGGTCAGTGTAGAGGGTGCATTACTGTGTATCTAACTCCTTGCTGTACCTGTTCTGGGAGTGTTTGATGGGGACAGTGTAGAGGGAACTTTACTCTGTATCTAACTCCGTGCTGTACCTGTCCTGGGAGTGTTTGATTGGGACAGTGTAGAGGGAGCTTTACTCTGTATCTAACCCCGTGCTGTACCTGTCCTGGCACTGTTTGATGGGGAGATTGTAGAGGGAGATTTACTCTGTATCTAACCCCGTGCTGTACCTGTCCTGGCACTGTTTGATGGGGAGATTGTAGAGAGAGCTTTACTCTGTATCTAACACGGTGCTGTACCTGTCCTGTGAGTGTTTGATGGGGACAATGTAGATTGGAGCTTTACTCTGTATCTAATACCGTGCTGTACCTGTCCTGGAAGTGTTTGATGGGGACAGTGTAGAGGGAGCTTTACTCTGCATCTAACCCCGTGCAAAACCTGTCCTGGGAGTGTTTGATGGGATCAGTGTAGAGGGTGCTTTACTCTGTATCTAACCCCGTGCTGTACCTGTCCTGGGAGTGTTTGATGGGGACAGCGTAGAGGGAGCTTTACTCTGTATCTAACCCCGTGCTGTACCTGTCCTGGAAGTGTTTGATGCGGACTGGGTAGAAGGAGCGTTACTCTGTATCTAACCCCTTGCTGTACCTGTCCTGGGAGTGTTTGGTGGGGAGAGTGTAGAGGGAGCTTTACGCTGTAACTAACCCCGTGCAGTACCTGTCCTGGGAGTGTTTGATGTGGACAGTGTAGAGGGAGCTTTACTCTGTATCTAACCCCGTGCTGTACCTGTCCTGGGAGTGTTTGATGGGGAGATTGTAGATGGAGCTTTACTCTGTATCTCACCCCGTGCTGTACGTGTCATGGGAGTGTTGATGGGGACAGTGTAGAGGGAGCTTTACTCTGTATCTATCCCCGTGCTGTACCTGTCCTGGGTGTGTTTGATGGGGACAGCGTAGAAGGACCTTACTCTGTATACAACCCCGTGCTGTACCTGTCCTGGAAGTGTTTGATGGGGACTGGGTAAATGGAGCTTTACTCTGTATCTAACCCTATGCAGTGCCTGTCCAGGGAGTGTTTGATGAGGAAAGTGTAGAGGGAGCTTTACTATGTATCTAACCCCTTGCTGTACCTGTCCTGGGAGTGTTTGATGGGGACAGTGTAGAGGGATTTTTACTCTGTATCTAACACCTTGCTGTACCTGTCCTGGGAATGTTTGATGGGGAATGTGTAGAGGAAGAAACATTCTGTATCTAACACCGTTCTGTACCTGTCCTGGGAGTGTTTGATGTTGACGGGGTAGAGGGAGCTTTACACTGTATCTAACCCCGTGCTGTACCTGTCCATGCTGTGTTTCATGAGGAGAGTGTAGAAGGAGATTTACTCTGTATCTTACCCCGTGCTACACCTGACCTGGGAGTGTTTGATGGGGACAGTGTAGAAGGAGATTTACTCTGTATCTAATCCCGTGCTGTACCTGTCCTGTGAGTGTTTAATGGGGACAGTGTAGAGGGTGCTTTACTCTACATCTAATTCCGTGCTGTACCTGTCCTGGGAGTGTTTTTTGGGGACAGTGTAGAGGGAACTTTACTCTGTATCTATCCCTGTGCTGCACCTGTCCTGGGAGTGTTTGATGGGGACAATATAGAAGGAGCTTTAATCTGTATCTAACCCCGTGCTGTACGTGTCCTGGGAGTGTCTGATGGGGACACTGTAGAGGGAGCTTTACTCTGTATCTAACAGCGTGCTTTACCTGTCCTGGTCGTGTTTGATGGGGACAGTGTAGAGGGAGCTTTACTCTGTATCTAACCCCGTGCTGTACCTGTTCTCGGAGTGTCTCATCGGGACAGTGTAGAAGGAGCTTTACTCTGTATCTCACCCCGTGCTGTAACTGTGCTGGGAATGTTTGATGGGGACAGTGTAGAGGGTGCTTTACTCTGTATCTAACTCCGTGCTGTACCTGTCCTGGGAGTGTTTGATGGGCAGAGTTTAGAGGGAGATTTACTCTGTATCTAACCCTGTGCTGTACCTGTCCTGGGAATGTTTGATGGGAACAGTGTAGAGGGTGCTTTAATCTGTATCTAACTCCGTGCAGTACCTGTCCTGGGAGCGTTTGATGGGGAGAGTGTAGAGGGAGCTTTACTCTGTATCTAACCCCGTGCTGTACCTGTCCTGGGATTGTTTGATGGGGTCAGTGTAGAGAGTGCATTTCTGTATATCTAACTCCGTGCTGTGCCTGTTCTGGGTGTGTTTGATGTGGACAGTGTAGTGGGAACTTTACTCTGTATGTAACGCCGTGCTGTACCTGTCCTGGGAGTGTTTGATGGGGACTGTGTAGAGGGAGCTTTACTATGTATCTAACCCCTTGCTGTACCTGTCCTGGGAGTGTTTGATGGGGACAGTGTAGAGGGATTTTTACTCTGTATCTAACACCTTGCTGTACCTGTCCTGGGAATGTTTGATGGGGAATGTGTAGAGGAAGAAACATTCTGTATCTAACACCGTTCTGTACCTGTCCTGGGAGTGTTTGATGTTGACGGGGTAGAGGGAGCTTTACACTGTATCTAACCCCGTGCTGTACCTGTCCATGCTGTGTTTCATGAGGAGAGTGTAGAAGGAGATTTACTCTGTATCTTACCCCGTGCTACACCTGACCTGGGAGTGTTTGATGGGGACAGTGTAGAAGGAGATTTACTCTGTATCTAATCCCGTGCTGTACCTGTCCTGTGAGTGTTTAATGGGGACAGTGTAGAGGGTGCTTTACTCTACATCTAATTCCGTGCTGTACCTGTCCTGGGAGTGTTTTTTGGGGACAGTGTAGAGGGAACTTTACTCTGTATCTATCCCTGTGCTGCACCTGTCCTGGGAGTGTTTGATGGGGACAATATAGAAGGAGCTTTAATCTGTATCTAACCCCGTGCTGTACGTGTCCTGGGAGTGTCTGATGGGGACACTGTAGAGGGAGCTTTACTCTGTATCTAACAGCGTGCTTTACCTGTCCTGGTCGTGTTTGATGGGGACAGTGTAGAGGGAGCTTTACTCTGTATCTAACCCCGTGCTGTACCTGTTCTCGGAGTGTCTCATCGGGACAGTGTAGAAGGAGCTTTACTCTGTATCTCACCCCGTGCTGTAACTGTGCTGGGAATGTTTGATGGGGACAGTGTAGAGGGTGCTTTAATCTGTATCTAACTCCGTGCTGTACCTGTCCTGGGAGTGTTTGATGGGCAGAGTTTAGAGGGAGATTTACTCTGTATCTAACCCTGTGCTGTACCTGTCCTGGGAATGCTTGATGGGAACAGTGTAGAGGGTGCTTTAATCTGTATCTAACTCCGTGCAGTACCTGTCCTGGGAGCGTTTGATGGGGAGAGTGTAGAGGGAGCTTTACTCTGTATCTAACCCCGTGCTGTACCTGTCCTGGGATTGTTTGATGGGGTCAGTGTAGAGAGTGCATTTCTGTATATCTAACTCCGTGCTGTGCCTGTTCTGGGAGTGTTTGATGTGGACAGTGTAGTGGGAACTTTACTCTGTATGTAACGCCGTGCTGTACCTGTCCTGGGAGTGTTTGATGGGGACTGTGTAGCGGGTGCATTACTGTGTATCTAACTCCTTGCTGTACCTGTTCTGGGAGTGTTTGATGGGGACAGTGTAGAGGGAACTTTACTCTGTATCTAACTCCGTGCTGTACCTGTCCTGGCAGTGTTTGATTGGGACAGTGTAGAGGGAGCTTTACGCTGTATCTAACCCCGTGCTGTACCTGTCCTGGCACTGTTTGATGGGGAGATTGTAGAGGGAGATTTACTCTGTATCTAACACGGTGCTGTACCTGTCCTGGGAGTGTTTGATGGGGACAGTGTAGATGGGAGCTTTACTCTGTATCTAATACCGTGCTGTACCTGTCCTGGAAGTGTTTGATGGGGACAGTGAAGATGGAGCTTTACTCTGTCTCTAACCCCGTGTTGTACCTGTCCTGGGTGTGCTCGATGGGGTCATTGTAGAGGGAGCTTTACTCTGCATCTAACCCCGTGCAGTACCTGTCCTGGGAGTGTTTGATGGGATCGGTGTAGAGGGTGCTTTACTCTGTATCTAACCCCGTGCTGTACCTGTCCTGGGAGTGTTTGATGGGGAGAGTGTAGAGGGAGAGTTACTCTGTATCTAACGCCATGCTGTACCTGTCCTGGGAGTGTTTGGTGGGGACAGTTTTGAGGGAGCTTTACGCTGTAACTAACCCCGTGCTGTACCTGTCCAGGGACTGTTTGATGTGGACAGTGTAGAGGGAGCTTTACTCTGTATCTAACCCCGTGCTGTACCTGTCCTGGCACTGTTTGATGGGGAGATTGTAGATGGAGCTTTACTCTGTATCTCACCCCGTGCTGTATCTGTCCTGGGAGTGTTTGATGGGGACAGCGTAGAGGGAGCTTTACTCTGTATACAACCCCGTGCTGTACCTGTGCTGGGAGTGTTTGATGGGGACTGGGTAGAAGGAGCTTTACTCTGTATCTAACCCCATGCAGTGCCTGTCCAGGGAGTGTTTGATGAGGAAAGTGTAGAGGGAGCTTTACTATGTATCTAACCCCTTGCTGTACCTGTCCTGGGAGTGTTTGATGGGGACAGTGTAGAGGGATTTTTACTCTGTATCTAACACCTTGCTGTACCTGTCCTGGGAGTGTTTGATGGGGAATGTGTAGAGGAAGAAACATTCTGTATCTAACACCGTTCTGTACCTGTCCTGGGAGTGTTTGATGTTGACGGGGTAGAGGGAGCTTTACACTGTATCTAACCCCGTGCTGTACCTGTCCTGGGAGTGTTTGATGGTATCAGTGTAGACGGAGATTTACTCTGTATCTAACACTGTGCTGTACCTGTCCTGGGAGTGTTTCATGGGAACAGTGTAGAGGGATCTTTACTCTGTATCTAATACCGTGCTGTACCTGTCCTGGGAGTGTTTGATGGGGACAGTGTAGAGGGAGCTTTACTCTGCATCCAACCCCGTGCAGTACCTGTCCTGGGAGTGTTTGATGGTATCAGTGTAGAGGGAGCTTTACTCTGTATCTGACCCCGTGCTGTACCTGTCCTGGGAGTGTTTGATGGGGAGAGTGTAGAGGGAGCTTTACTCTGTATCTTACCTCGTGCTCTTCTTGTCCTGGGAGTGTTTAATGGGGAGAGTGTAGAGGGAGGGTTACTCTGTATCTAACGCCATGCTGTACCTGTCCTGGGAGGGTTTGATGGGGATAGTGTAGAGGGAGCTTTATTCTGTATCTAACTCCGTGCTGTACCTGTTCTGGGAGTGTTTGATGGGGACAGTGTAGAGGGAACATTACTCTGTATCTAACCCCGTGCTGTACCTGTCCATGTTGTGTTCCATGGGGAGAGTGTAGAAGGAGACTTACTCTGTATCTTACCCCGTGCTGTACCTGACCTGGGAGTGTTTGATGAGGACAGTGTAGAATGAGATTTACTCTGTATCTAACCCCTTGCTGTATCTGTCCTGGGAGTGTTTGATGGGGACAGTGTAGAGGGTGCTTTACTCTGCATCTAACTCCGTGCTGTACCTGTCCTGGGAGTGTATTTTGGGGACAGTGTAGAGGGAACTTTACTCTGTATCTATCACTGTGCTGTACCTGTCCTGGGAGTGTTTGCTGATGACGACCGTGTAGAGGGAGCTTTACTCTGTATCTAATGCAGTGTTGTACCTGTCCTGGGATTGTTTGATGGGGACATTGTAGACGGAGCTTTTCTCTGCATCTAACCCCGTGCTGTAGCTTTCCTGGGGGAATTTGATGGCAACAGTGTAGAGGGAGATTTACATTGCATCTTACCCTGTGCTGTACCTGTACTGGGAGTGATTTTTGGGGACAGTGTAGAGGGAGATTTACTCTGTATCTAAACCCGTGCTTTACCTGTCCTGGGAGTGTTTGATGGGGACAGTGTAGAGGGAGCTTTACACTTTATCTAAATCCGTGTTGTACCTGTCCTGGGAGTGTTTGATGGGGACAGTATAGAGGGTGCTTTGATCTGAATCTAACCCCATGCTGTACCTATCCTGGGAGTATTTGATCGGGAAAGTGTAGAAGGAGATTTACACTGCATCTAACCCCGTGCTGTACCTTTCCTGGGAGTGTTTGATGGGGACAGTGTAGAGGGAGCTTTACTATGTATCTAACCCCGTGCTTTACCTGTCCTGGGAGTTTTTGATGGTGACAGTGTAGAGGGAGCTTGACTCTGTATCTAACCCCTGGCAGTACCTGTCCTGGGAATGTTTGATGGGGAATGTGCAGAGGATGAAACATTCTGTATCTAACCCCGTGCTGTACCTGTCCTGGGAGACTTTGATGGGGAGAATGTGTAGGGAGCTTGTCTCTGCATTTAACCCCGTGCTGTACCTGTCCTGGGTATGTTTGTTGGGGACAGTGTAGAGGGAGCCTTACTCTTTAACTAACCCTGTGCTGTACCTGTCCTGGGAGTGTTTGATGGGGACAGTGTAGAGGGAGCTTTACTCTGTATCTAACCCCTTGCTGTACCTGTCCTGGGAGTGTTTGATGGGGACGGGGTAGAGGGAGCTTTACACTGTATCTAACCCCGTGCTGTACCTGTCCATGGTGTGTTTCATGAGGAGAGTGTAGAAGGAGATTTACTCTGTATCTTACCCCGTGCTATACCTGACCTGGGAGTGTTTAATGGGGACAGTGTAGAAGGAGATTTACTCTGTATCTAATCCCGTGCTGTACCTGTCCTGTGAGTGTTTGATGGGGACAGTGTAGAGGGTGCTTTACTCTGTATCTATCCCTGAGCAGTACCTGTCCTGGGAGTGTTTGATGACGACCGTGTAGAGGGAGCTTCACTCTGTATCTAACAGCGTGCTGTACCTGTCCTGGTCGTGTTTGATGGGGACAGTGTAGAGGGAGCTTTACTCTGTATCTAACCCCGTGCTGTACCTGTCCTGCGAGCGTTTGTTGGGGAGAGTGTAGAGGTAGATTTACTCTGTATCTAACCCAGTGCTGTACCTGTCCTGGGAGTGTTTGATTGGGAGAGTGTAGAGGGAGCTTTACTCTGTATCTAACCCCGTGCTGTACCTGTCCTGCGAGTGTTTGATGGGGAGAGTGTAGAGGTAGATTTACTCTGTATCTAACCCAGTGCTGTACCTGTCCTGGGAGTGTTTGATGGGGAGAGTGTAGAGGGAGCTTTACTCTGTATCTTACCTCGTGCTCTTCTTGTCCTGGGAGTGTATGATGTGGAGAGTGCAGAGGGAGTGTTACTCTGTATCTAACGCCATGCTGTACCTGCCCTGGGTGTGTTTGATGGGGACAGTGTAGAGGGAGCTTTATTCTGGATCTAACTCCGTGCTGTACCTGTTCTGGGTGTGTTTGATGGGGACAGTGTAGAGGGAACTTTACTCTGTATCTAACTCCGTGCTGTACCTGTCCTGGGAATGTTTGATGGGGAGAGTGTAGAGGGAGATTTACTCTGTATCTAACTCTGTGCTGTACCTGTCCTGGGAGTGTTTGATGGGGACAGTGTAGAGGGAGCTTTACTCTGCATCTAACCCCGTGCAGTACCTGTCCTGGGAGTGTTTGATGGGATCAGTGTAGAGGGTGCTTTACTCTGTATCTGACCCCGTGCTGTACCAGTCCTGGGAGTGTTTGATGGGGAGAGTGTAGAGGGAGCTTTACTCTGTATCTATCCTCGTGCTGTTCTTGTCCTGGGAGTGTTTGATGGGGAGGGTGTAGAGGGAGGGTTACTCTGTATCTAACGCCATGCTGTACCTGTCCTGGGACTGTTTGATGGGGAGAGTGTAGAGGGATATTTACTCTGTATGTAAACCCATGCTGTACCTGTCCTGGGAGTATTTGGTGAGGACAGTGTTGAGGGAGCTTTACTCTGTATCTAGCCCCGTGCTGTACCTGTCCTGCGAGTGTTTGATAGGGAGAGTGTAGAGGGAGCTTTAATCTGTATCTAATGCAGTGTTGTACCTGTCCTGGGAGTGTTTGATGGGGACATTGTAGACGGAGCTTTTCTCTGCATCTAACCCCGTTCTGTACCTTTCCTGGGGGAATTTGATGGCAACAGTGTAGAGGGAGATTTACATTGCATCTTACCCTGTGCTGTACCTGTACTGGGAGTGTTTTTGGGGGACAGTGTAGATGAGAGCTTTACTCTGTATCTAATACCGTGCTGTACCTGTCCTGGAAGTGTTTGATGGGGACAGTGTAGATGGAGCTTTACTCTGTCTCTAACCCCGTGTTGTACCTGTCCTGGGTGTGCTCGATGGGGTCATTGTAGAGGGAGCTTTACTCTGCATCTAACCCCGTGCAGTACCTGTCCTGGGAGTGTTTGATGGGATCAGTGTAGAGGGTGCTTTACTCTGTATCTAACCCCGTGCTGTACCTGTCCTGGGAGTGTTTGATGGGGAGAGTGTAGAGGGAGAGTTACTCTGTATCTAACGCCATGCTGTACCTGTCCTGGGAGTGTTTGGTGGGGACAGTTTTGAGGGAGCTTTACGCTGTAACTAACCCCGTGCTGTACCTGTCCAGGGAGTGTTTGATGTGGACAGTGTAGAGGGAGCTTTACTCTGTATCTAACCCCGTGCTGTACCTGTCCTGGCACTGTTTGATGGGGAGATTGTAGATGGAGCTTTACTCTGTATCTCACCCCGTGCTGTATCTGTCCTGGGAGTGTTTGATGGGGACAGCGTAGAGGGAGCTTTACTCTGTATACAACCCCGTGCTGTACCTGTGCTGGGAGTGTTTGATGGGGACTGGGTAGAAGGAGCTTTACTCTGTATCTAACCCCATGCAGTGCCTGTCCAGGGAGTGTTTGATGAGGAAAGTGTAGAGGGAGCTTTACTATGTATCTAACCCCGTGCTGTACCTGTCCTGGGAGTGTTTGATGGGGACAGTGTAGAGGGATTTTTACTCTGTATCTAACACCTTGCTGTACCTGTCCTGGGAGTGTTTGATGGGGAATGTGTAGAGGAAGAAACATTCTGTATCTAACACCGTTCTGTACCTGTCCTGGGAGTGTTTGATGTTGACGGGGTAGAGGGAGCTTTACACTGTATCTAACCCCGTGCTGTACCTGTCCTGGGAGTGTTTGATCGTGTCAGTGTAGACGGAGATTTACTCTGTATCTAACACTGTGCTGTACCTGTCCTGGGAGTGTTTCATGGGAACAGTGTAGAGGGATCTTTACTCTGTATCTAATACCGTGCAGTACCTGTCCTGGGAGTGTTTGATGGGGACAGTGTAGAGGGAGCTTTACTCTGTCTCTAACCCCGTGTTGTACCTGTCCTGGGAGTGTTTGATGGGGACAGTGTAGAGGGAGCTTTACTCTGCATCCAACCCCGTGCAGTACCTGTCCTGGGAGTGTTTGATGGTATCAGTGTAGAGGGAGCTTTACTCTGTATCTAACCCCGTGCTGTACCTGTCCTGGGAGTGTTTGATGGGGAGAGTGAAGAGGGAGCTTTACTCTGTATCTTACCTCGTGCTCTTCTTGTCCTGGGAGTGTTTGATGGGGAGAGTGTAGAGGGAGGGTTACTCTGTATCTAACGCCATGCTGTACCTGTCCTGGGAGGGTTTGATGGGGATAGTGTAGAGGGAGCTTTACTCTGTATCTAACCCCGTGCTGTACCTGTCCTGGGAGTGTTTGATGGGGAGAGTGTAGAGGGAGAGTTACTCTGTATCTAACGCCATGCTGTACCTGTCCTGGGAGTGTTTGGTGGGGACAGTTTTGAGGGAGCTTTACGCTGTAACTAACCCCGTGCTGTACCTGTCCAGGGAGTGTTTGATGTGGACAGTGTAGAGGGAGCTTTACTCTGTATCTAACCCCGTGCTGTACCTGTCCTGGCACTGTTTGATGGGGAGATTGTAGATGGAGCTTTACTCTGTATCTCACCCCGTGCTGTATCTGTCCTGGGAGTGTTTGATGGGGACAGCGTAGAGGGAGCTTTACTCTGTATACAACCCCGTGCTGTACCTGTGCTGGGAGTGTTTGATGGGGACTGGGTAGAAGGAGCTTTACTCTGTATCTAACCCCATGCAGTGCCTGTCCAGGGAGTGTTTGATGAGGAAAGTGTAGAGGGAGCTTTACTATGTATCTAACCCCGTGCTGTACCTGTCCTGGGAGTGTTTGATGGGGACAGTGTAGAGGGATTTTTACTCTGTATCTAACACCTTGCTGTACCTGTCCTGGGAGTGTTTGATGGGGAATGTGTAGAGGAAGAAACATTCTGTATCTAACACCGTTCTGTACCTGTCCTGGGAGTGTTTGATGTTGACGGGGTAGAGGGAGCTTTACACTGTATCTAACCCCGTGCTGTACCTGTCCTGGGAGTGTTTGATGGTATCAGTGTAGACGGAGATTTACTCTGTATCTAACACTGTGCTGTACCTGTCCTGGGAGTGTTTCATGGGAACAGTGTAGAGGGATCTTTACTCTGTATCTAATACCGTGCAGTACCTGTCCTGGGAGTGTTTGATGGGGACAGTGTAGAGGGAGCTTTACTCTGTCTCTAACCCCGTGTTGTACCTGTCCTGGGAGTGTTTGATGGGGACAGTGTAGAGGGAGCTTTACTCTGCATCCAACCCCGTGCAGTACCTGTCCTGGGAGTGTTTGATGGTATCAGTGTAGAGGGAGCTTTACTCTGTATCTAACCCCGTGCTGTACCTGTCCTGGGAGTGTTTGATGGGGAGAGTGAAGAGGGAGCTTTACTCTGTATCTTACCTCGTGCTCTTCTTGTCCTGGGAGTGTTTGATGGGGAGAGTGTAGAGGGAGGGTTACTCTGTATCTAACGCCATGCTGTACCTGTCCTGGGAGGGTTTGATGGGGATAGTGTAGAGGGAGCTTTATTCTGTATCTAACTCCGTGCTGTACCTGTTCTGGGAGTGTTTGATGGGGACAGCGTAGAGGGAACATTACTCTGTATCTAACTCCGTGCTGTACCTGTCCTGGGAATGTTTTATGGGGAGAGTGTAGAGGGAGATTTACTCTGTATCTAACCCTGTGCTGTACGTGTCCTGGGAGTGTTTGATGGGGACAGTGTAGAGGGAGCTTTAATCTGTATCTAACCCCGTGCTGTACCTTTTCTGGGAGTGTCTCATGGGGACAGTGTAGAAGTAGTTTTACTCTGTATCTCACCCCTTGCTGTACCTGTCCTGGGAATGTTTGATTGGAAATGTGTTGAGGAAGAAACATTCTGTATCTCACACCGTTCTGTACATGTCCTGGGAGTGTTTGCTGTGGACGGGGTAGAGGGAGCTTTACACTGTATCTAACCCCGTGCTGTACCTGTCCATGTTGTGTTTCATGGGGAGAGTGTAGAAGGAGATTTACTCTGTATCTTACCCCGTGCTGTACCTGTCCTGGGAGTGTTTGATGGGGAGAGTGAAGAGGGAGCTTTACTCTGTATCTTACCTCGTGCTCTTCTTGTCCTGGGAGTGTTTGATGGGGAGAGTGTAGAGGGAGGGTTACTCTGTATCTAACGCCATGCTGTACCTGTCCTGGGAGGGTTTGATGGGGATAGTGTAGAGGGAGCTTTATTCTGTATCTAACTCCGTGCTGTACCTGTTCTGGGAGTGTTTGATGGGGACAGCGTAGAGGGAACATTACTCTGTATCTAACTCCGTGCTGTACCTGTCCTGGGAATGTTTTATGGGGAGAGTGTAGAGGGAGATTTACTCTGTATCTAACCCTGTGCTGTACGTGTCCTGGGAGTGTTTGATGGGGACAGTGTAGAGGGAGCTTTAATCTGTATCTAACCCCGTGCTGTACCTTTTCTGGGAGTGTCTCATGGGGACAGTGTAGAAGTAGTTTTACTCTGTATCTCACCCCTTGCTGTACCTGTCCTGGGAATGTTTGATTGGAAATGTGTTGAGGAAGAAACATTCTGTATCTCACACCGTTCTGTACATGTCCTGGGAGTGTTTGCTGTGGACGGGGTAGAGGGAGCTTTACACTGTATCTAACCCCGTGCTGTACCTGTCCATGTTGTGTTTCATGGGGAGAGTGTAGAAGGAGATTTACTCTGTATCTTACCCCGTGCTGTACCTGACCTGGGAGTGTTTGATGAGGACAGTGTAGAATGAGATTTACTCTGTATCTAACCCCTTGCTGTATCTGTCCTGGGAGTGTTTGATGGGGACAGTGTAGAGGGTGCTTTACTCTGCATCTAACTCCGTGCTGTACCTGTCCTGGGAGTGTATTTTGGGGACAGTGTAGAGGGAACTTTACTCTGTATCTATCACTGTGCTGTACCTGTCCTGGGAGTGTTTGCTGATGACGACCGTGTAGAGGGTGCTTTACTCTGTATCTAATGCAGTGTTGTACCTGTCCTGGGAGTGTTTGATGGGGACATTGTAGACGGAGCTTTTCTCTGCATCTAACCCCGTGCTGTAGCTTTCCTGGGGGAATTTGATGGCAACAGTGTAGAGGGAGATTTACATTGCATCTTACCCTGTGCTGTACCTGTACTGGGAGTGTTTTTTGGGGACAGTGTAGAGGGAGATTTACTCTGTATCTAAACCCGTGTTGTACCTGTCCTGGGAGTGTTTGATGGGGACAGTATAGAGGGTGCTTTGATCTGAATCTAACCCCATGCTGTACCTATCCTGGGAGTATTTGATCAGGAAAGTGTAGAAGGAGATTTACACTGCATCTAACCCCGTGCTGTACCTGTCCTGGGAGTGTTTGATGGGGACAGTGTAGAGGGAGCTTTACTATGTATCTAACCCCGTGCTTTACCTGTCCTGGGAGTTTTTGATGGTGACAGTCTAGAGGGAGCTTGACTCTGTATCTAACCCCTGGCAGTACCTGTCCTGGGAATGTTTGATGGGGAATGTGTAGAGGATGAAACATTCTGTATCTAACCCCATGCTGTACCTGTCCTGGGAGACTTTGATGGGGAGAATGTGTAGGGAGCTTGTCTCTGCATTTAACCCCGTGCTGTACCTGTCCTGGGTATGTTTGATGGGGACAGTATAGAGGGAGCTTTACTCTGTAACTAACCCCTTGCTGTACCTGTCCTGGGAGTGTTTGATGGGGACGGGGTAGAGGGAGCTATAATCTGTATATAACCCCGTGCTGTAACTGTCCTGGGAGTGTTTGATGGGGACAGTGTAGAAGGAGCTTTAATCTGTATCTAACCCCGTGCTGTACCTGTCCTGGGAGTGTTTGATGGGGACAGTGTAGAAGGAGATTTACTCTGTATCTAACCCCGTGCTGTACCTGTCCTGGGAGTGTTTGATTGGGACGGGGTAGAGGGTGCTTTACTCTGTATCTAACCCCGTGCTGTCCCTGTCCAGGGAGTGTTTGATGGGGACAGTGAAGATGGAGTGTTACTCTGTATCTAACCCCGTGTCGTACCTGTCCTGGGAGTATTTGATGGGGACAGTGTAGAGGGAACTTTACTCTGTATCTAACCCCGTGTTGTCCCTGTCCAGGGAGTGTTTGATGGGGACAGTGAAGATGGAGAGTTACTCTGTATCTAACCCCGTGCTGTACCTCTTCTCGGAGTGTCTCATGGGGACAGTGTAGAAGGAGCTTTACTCTGTATCTCTCCCCGTTCTGTACCTGTCCTGGGAGTGTTTGATGGGGACAGTGTAGAGGGTGCTTTACTCTGTATCTAACTCCGTACTGTACCTGTCCTGGCAGTGTTTGATGGGGAGAGTTTAGAGGGAGCTTTACTCTGTATCTAACCCCGTGCTGTACCTGTCCTGGGAAAGTTGATGGGAACAGTGTAGAGGGTGCTTTATTCTGTATCTAACTCCGTGCTGTACCTGTCCTGGGAGCGTTTGATGGGGAGAGTTTAGAGGGAGCTTTATTCTGTAATCTAACCCTGTGCTGTACCTGTCCTGGGAATGTTTGATGGTGAATGTTTAGAGGAAGAAACATTCTGTATCTAACACCGTTCTGTACCTGTCCTGGGAGTGTTTGATGTGGACGGGGTAGAGGGAGCTTTACACTGTATCTAACCCCGTGCTGTACCTGTCCATGCTGTGTTTCATGAGGAGAGTGTAGAAGGAGATTTACTCTGTATCTTACCCCGTGCTATACCTGACCTGGGAGTGTTTAATGGGGACAGTGTAGAAGGAGATTTACTCTGTATCTAATCCCGTGCTGTACCTGTCCTGTGAGTGTTTGATGGGGACAGTGTAGAGGGTGCTTTACTCTGTATCTAATTCCGTGCTGTACCTGTCCTGGGAGTGTTTTTTGGGGAAAGTGTAGAGGGAACTTTACTCTGTATCTATCCCTGAGCAGTACCTGTCCTGGGAGTGTTTGATGACGACCGTGTCGAGGGAGCTTCACTCTGTATCTAACAGCGTGCTGTACCTGTCCTGGTCGTGTTTGATGGGGACAGTGTAGAGGGAGCTTTACTCTGTATCTAACCCCGTGCTGTACCTGTCCTGCGAGCGTTTGTTGGGGAGAGTGTAGAGGTAGATTTACTCTGTATCTAACCCAGTGCTGTACCTGTCCTGGGAGTGTTTGATTGGGAGAGTGTAGAGGGAGCTTTACTCTGTATCTAACCCCGTGCTGTACCTGTCCTGCGAGTGTTTGATGGGGAGAGTGTAGAGGTAGATTTACTCTGTATCTAACCCAGTGCTGTACCTGTCCTGGGAGTGTTTGATGGGGAGAGTGTAGAGGGAGCTTTACTCTGTATCTTACCTCGTGCTCTTCTTGTCCTGGGAGTGTATGATGTGGAGAGTGCAGAGGGAGGGTTACTCTGTATCTAACGCCATGCTGTACCTGCCCTGGGTGTGTTTGATGGGGACAGTGTAGAGGGAGCTTTATTCTGGATCTAACTCCGTGCTGTACCTGTTCTGGGTGTGTTTGATGGGGACAGTGTAGAGGGAACTTTACTCCGTATCTAACTCCGTGCTGTACCTGTCCTGGGAATGTTTGATGGGGAGAGTGTAGAGGGAGATTTACTCTGTATCTAACTCTGTGCTGTACCTGTCCTGGGAGTGTTTGATGGGGACAGTGTAGAGGGAGCTTTACTCTGTATCTAATACCGTGCTGTACCTGTCCTGGAAGTGTTTGATGGGGACAGTGTAGAGGGAGCTTTACTCTGTCTCTAACCCCGTGTTGTACCTGTCCTGGGAGTGTTTGATGGGGACAGTGTAGAGGGAGCTTTACTCTGCATCTAACCCCGTGCAGTACCTGTCCTGGGAGTGTTTGATGGGATCAGTGTAGAGGGTGCTTTACTCTGTATCTGACCCCGTGCTGTACCAGTCCTGGGAGTGTTTGATGGGGAGAGTGTAGAGGGAGCTTTACTCTGTATCTATCCTCGTGCTGTTCTTGTCCTGGGAGTGTTTGTTGGGGAGGGTGTAGAGGGAGGGTTACTCTGTATCTAACGCCATGCTGTACCTGTCCTGGGACTGTTTGATGGGGACAGTGTAGAGGGATATTTACTCTGTATGTAAACCCATGCTGTACCTGTCCTGGGCGTATTTGGTGAGGACAGTGTTGAGGGAGCTTTACTCTGTATCTAGCCCCGTGCTGTACCTGTCCTGGGAGTGTTTGATGGGGACAGCGTAGATGGTGCTTTACTCTACATCTAACTCCGTGCTGTACCTGTCCTGGTTGTGTATTTAGGGCACAGTGTAGAGGGAATTTTACTCTGTATCTATCCCTGTGCTGTACCTGTCCTCGGAGTGTTTGATGGCGACCGTGTAGAGGGAGCTTTACTCTGTATCTAACCCCGTGCTGAACCTGTCCTGCGAGTGTTTGATAGGGAGAGTGTAGAGGGAGCTTTGATCTGTATCTAATGCAGTGTTGTACCTGTCCTGGGAGTGTTTGATGGGTACATTGTAGACGGAGCTTTTCTCTGCATCTAACCCCGTTCTGTACCTTTCCTGGGGGAATTTGATGGCAACAGTGTAGAGGGAGATTTACATTGCATCTTACCCTGTGCTGTACCTGTACTGGGAGTGTTTTTGGGGGACAGTGTAGAGGGAGCTTTACTCTGTATCTAAACCCGTGCTGTACCTGTCCTGGGAGTGTTTGATGGGGACAGTGTAGAGGGAGCTTTACACTTTATCTAAATCCGTGTTGTACCTGTCCTGGGAGTGTTTGATGGGGACAGTATAGAGGGAGCTTTGCTCTGTATCTAACCCCATGCTGTACCTATCCTGGGAGTATTTGATCGGGAAAGTGTAGAAGGAGATTTACACTGCATCTAACCCCGTGCTGTACCTGTCCTGGGAGTGTTTGATGGGGACAGTGTAGAGGGAGCTTTACTATGTATCTAACCCCGTGTTGTACCTCTCCTGGGAGCGTTTGATGGGGACAGTGTAGAGAGAGATTTACTCTGTATCTAACCCCGTGCTTTACCTGTCCTGGGTGTGTTTGATGGGGACAGTGTAGAGTGGGCTTTACTCTTTATCGATCCCCGTGCTGTACCTGTCCTGGGATTGTTTGATGGGGTCAGTGTAGAGGGAGCTTTACTCTGTATCTAACACCGTGCTGTACCTGCTCTGGGAGTGTTTGATGGGGACAGTGTAGAGGGAGCTTGACTCTGTATCTAACCCCGTGCTGTACCTGTCCTTGGAGTGTTTGATGGGGACAGTGTAGAAGTAGCTTTAATCTGTATCTAACCCCGTGCTGTACCTGTCCTGGGAGTGTTTGATGGGGACAGTGTAGAAGGAGATTTACTCTGTATCTAACCCCGTGCTGTACGTGTCCTGGGAGTGTTTGATTGGAACGGGGAAGAGGGAGATTTTCTCTGTATCTAACCCCGTGCTGTCCCTGTCCAGGGAGTGTTTGATGGGGACAGTGAACATTGAGTGTTACTCTGTATCTAACCCCGTGTCGTACCTGTCGTGGGATTGTTTGATGGGGACAGTGTAGAGGGAGCTTTAATCAGTATCTAACCACGTGCTGTACCTGTTCGCGGAGTTTCTCATGGGGAGAGTGTAGAAGGAGCTTTACTCTGTATCTCACCCCGTGCTGTACCTGGGCTGGGAGTGTTTGATGGGGACAGTGTAGAGGGTGCTTTACTCTGTATCTAACTCCGTGCTGTACCTTTCCTGGGAGTATTTGATGGGGAGAGTTTAGAGGGAGCTTTACTCTGTAATCTAACCCCGTGCTGTACCTGTCCTGGGAATGTTTGATGGGAACAGTGTAGAGGGTGTTTTATTCTGTATCTAACTCCGTGCTGCACCTGTCCTGGGAGCGTTTGTTGGGCAGAGTGTAGAGGGAGCTTTACTCTGTATCTAACCCCGTGCTGTACCTGTCCTGGGATTGTTTGATGGGGTCAGTGTAGAGGGTGCATTACTGTGTATCTAACTCCGTGCTGTACCTGTTCTGGTAGTGTTTGATGGTGACAGTGTAGAGGGAACTTTACTCTGTATCTAACTCCGTGTTGTACCTGTCCTGGGAGTGTTTGATGGGGACAGTGTAGAGGGAGCTTTACTCTGTATCTAACCCCGTGCTGTACCTGTCCTGGGACTGTTTGATTTGGAGAGTGCAGACGGAGATTTACTCTGTATCTAACACTGTGTTGTACCTGTCCTGGGAGTGTTTGATGGGGACAGTGTAGAGGGAGCTTTACACTTTATCTAAATCCGTGTTGTACCTATCCTGGGAGTATTTGATCGGGAAAGTGTAGATGGAGATTTACACTGCATCTAACCCCGTGCTGTACCTGTCCTGGGAGTGTTTGATGGGGACAGTGTAGAGTGAGCTTTACTATGTATCTAACCCCGTGTTGTATCTGTCCTGGGAGTGTTTGATGGGGACAGTGTAGAGGGAGCTTTACTATGTATCTAACCCCGTGCTTTACCTGTCCTGGGAGTGTTTGTTGGGGACAGTGTAGAGGGGGCTTTACTCTTTATCTATCCCCGTGCTGTACCTGTCCTGGGAGTGTTTGATGGGGTCAGTGTAGAGGGAGCTTTACTCTGTATCTAACCCCGTGCTGTACCTGCCCTGGGAGTGTTTCATGGGGACAGTGTAGAGGGAGCTTGACTCTGTATCTAACCCCGTACTGTACTTTTCCTGGGAGTGTTTGATGGGGACAGTGTAGAGGGAGCTTTACTCTCTATCTAACCCCGTGCTGTACCTGTCCAGGGAATGTTTGATGTGGACAGTGTAGAGGGGGCTATACTCTGTATTTACCCCGTGCTGTACCTGTCCTGGGCGTGTTTGATGGGGACAGTGTAGGGGGAGCTTTACTCTGTATCTAACCACGTGCTGTACCTGGCCTGCGAGTGTTTGATGGGGAGAGTGCAGAGGGAGCTTTACTCTGTATCTAACGCCGTGTTGTACCTGTCCTGGGAGTGTTTGATGGGGACTGTGTAGAGGGAGCTTTTATCTGCATCTAACTCCGTGCTGTACCTTTCCTGGTGGAATTTGATGGCGACAGTGTAGAGGGAGCTTTACATTGCATCTTACCCTGTGCTGTACCTGTCCTGGGAGTGTTTTTTGGGGACACTGTAGAGGGAGCTTTACTCTGTATCTAAACCCGTGCTGTACCTGTCCTGGGAGTGTTTGATGGGGACAGTGTAGAGGGAGCTTTACTCTTTATCTAAATCCGTGTTGTACCTGTCCTGGGAGTGTTTGATGGGGACAGTATAGAGGGAGCTTTGCTCTGTATCTAACCCCGTGCTGTACCTATCCTGGGAGTATTTGATTGGGACAGTGTAGAAGGAGCTTTACACTGCATCTAACCCCTTGCTGTACCTGTCCTGGGAGTGTTTGATGGGGACAGTGTAGAGGGAGCTTTACTCTGCATCTAACCCCGTGTTGTACCTGTCCTGGGAGTGTTTGATGGGGACAGTGTAGAGGGAGCTTTACTCTGTATCTAATCCCGTGCTTTACCTGTCCTGGGAGTGTTTGATGGGGACAGTGTAGAGGGGGCTTTCCTCTGTATCTATCCCCGTGTTGTATCTGTCCTGGGAGTGTTTGATGGGGACAGTGTAGAGGGATCTTTACTCTGTATCTAACCCCGTGCTTTACCTGTCCTGGGAGTGTTTGTTGGGGACAGTGTAGAGGGGGCTTTACTCTTTATCTATCCCCGTGCTGTACCTGTCCTGGGAGTGTTTGATGGGGTCAGTGTAGAGGGAGCTTTACTCTGTATCTAACCCCGTGCTGTACCTGCCCTGGGAGTGTTTCATGGGGACAGTGTAGAGGGAGCTTGACTCTGTATCTAACCCCGTACTGTACTTTTCCTGGGAGTGTTTGATGGGGACAGTGTAGAGGGAGCTTTACTCTCTATCTAACCCCGTGCTGTACCTGTCCAGGGAATGTTTGATGTGGACAGTGTAGAGGGGGCTATACTCTGTATTTACCCCGTGCTGTACCTGTCCTGGGCGTGTTTGATGGGGACAGTGTAGGGGGAGCTTTACTCTGTATCTAACCACGTGCTGTACCTGGCCTGCGAGTGTTTGATGGGGAGAGTGCAGAGGGAGCTTTACTCTGTATCTAACGCCGTGTTGTACCTGTCCTGGGAGTGTTTGATGGGGACTGTGTAGAGGGAGCTTTTATCTGCATCTAACTCCGTGCTGTACCTTTCCTGGTGGAATTTGATGGCGACAGTGTAGAGGGAGCTTTACATTGCATCTTACCCTGTGCTGTACCTGTCCTGGGAGTGTTTTTTGGGGACACTGTAGAGGGAGCTTTACTCTGTATCTAAACCCGTGCTGTACCTGTCCTGGGAGTGTTTGATGGGGACAGTGTAGAGGGAGCTTTACTCTTTATCTAAATCCGTGTTGTACCTGTCCTGGGAGTGTTTGATGGGGACAGTATAGAGGGAGCTTTGCTCTGTATCTAACCCCGTGCTGTACCTATCCTGGGAGTATTTGATTGGGACAGTGTAGAAGGAGCTTTACACTGCATCTAACCCCTTGCTGTACCTGTCCTGGGAGTGTTTGATGGGGACAGTGTAGAGGGAGCTTTACTCTGCATCTAACCCCGTGTTGTACCTGTCCTGGGAGTGTTTGATGGGGACAGTGTAGAGGGAGCTTTACTCTGTATCTAATCCCGTGCTTTACCTGTCCTGGGAGTGTTTGATGGGGACAGTGTAGAGGGGGCTTTCCTCTGTATCTATCCCCGTGCTGTACCTGTCCTGGGAGTGTTTGATGTGTTCAGTGTAGAGGGAGCTTTACTCTGTATCTAACCCCGTGCTGTACCTGTCCTGGCAGTGTTTGATTGGGAGAGTGTAGAGGGCGCTTTGCTCTATATCTAACGCCGTGCTCTACTTGTCCTGGGAGTGTTTGATGGGTTCAGTGTAGAGGGAGCTTTACTCTGTATGTAACCCCGTGCTGTACTTGTCCTGGCAGTGTTTGATGGGGAGATTGTAGAGGGAGCTTTGCTCTCTATCTAACCCCGTGCTGTACCTGTCCTGGGAGTGTTTGATTGGGAGAGTGTGGAGGGAGCTTTACTCTGTACCTAACCCCGTTCTGTACTGTCCTGGGATTATTTGATGGGGAGATTGTAGAGGGAGCTTTACTCTGTATCTAACCTAGTGCTGTTCTTGTCCTGGGAGTCTTTGATGGGGAGAATGTAGAGGGAGCTTTAGTCTTTATCTAACCTCGTGCTGTACCTGTCCTGCGAGTTTTTGATGTGGACAGTGTAGAGGAAGCTTTTCTCTGTATCTATCCCCGTGCTGTACCTATCCTGTGAGATTTTGATGGCGACAGTGTAGATGTAGCTTTACATTGTATCTTACCCTGTGCTGCACCTGTCCTGGGAATGTTTGATGGCGACCGTGTCGAGGGAGCTTTACTCTGTATCTAACCCCGTGCTGTACGTGTCCTGGGAGTGTTTGATGGGGACAGTGTAGAGGGAGCTTTTCTCTGTATCTAATCCAGTGCTGTACCTGTTCTGGTAGTATTTGATGAGGACATTCTAGAGGGAGCTTTACTCTGTATCTAACCCCATGTTATCTGTTGTTCTATATATAAACCACCCATACCCCTCAATTAGATTCCAGTCTGTAACTCACTCCTGGGTATCTGTTGTTCTATATATAATCCACCGAACCCCTCTATTAGATTCCAGTCTGTAACTCACTCCCGGGTATCTGTTATTCTATATATAAACCCCTCCGAACCCCTCGATTAGATTCCAGTCTGTAACTCACTCCCGGGCATCTGTTATTCTATATATAAGCCCCCCGAACCCCTCGATTAGATTCCAGTCTGTAACTCACTCCCGGGTATCTGTAATTCTATATATAATCCATCCCAATCCCCTCGATTAGATTTCAGTCTGTAACTCACTCCTGGGTATCTGTTATTCTATATATAAACCACCCGAACCCCTCGATTAGATTCCATTCTGTAACTCACTCCCGGGCATCTGTTATTCTATATATAAACCACCCCGAACCCCTCGATTAGATTCCAGTCTGTAACTCACTCCCGGGTATCTGTTATTCTATATATAATCCATCCCAAACCCCTCGATTAGATTCCAGTCTGTAACTCACTCCTGGGTATCTGTTATTCTATATATAAACCACCCGAACCCCTCGATTAGATTCCAGTCTGTAACTCACTCCCGGGCATCTGTTATTCTATATATAAACCACCCCGAACCCCTCGATTAGATTCCAGTCTGTAACTCACTCCCGGGTATCTGTTATTCTATATATAAACCCCCCGAACCCCTCGATTAGACTCCAGTCTGTAACTCACTCCCGGGTATCTGTTATTCTATATATAAACCCCCCGAACCCCTCGATTAGATTCCAGTCTGTAACTCACTCCCGGGTATCTGTTGTTCTATATATAAACCCCCCCGAACCCCTCGATTAGATTCCAGTCTGTAAGCTCTGGATAGCCTCCGATTTTTACTGCTTAAATGTTTCTCTGTTCCTTCTCCGCTCTGGCAACCTTGGACCTGCCTAGATCCTTATCTTGTTTTTTTAACAATACACTAACAAGATAGTTTGTTGGAAATCACAGATCGTGATGTGGAACGCCGCTGAAATTGACATTTCAAACCGTCAATAATTTCAATTTTTCTGCTGGGCTTATATATCTGAGAATTAACCAGCACCACTTGTTCTCTCACTCACTTTAGATACAGTGTAAACCTCATTACTGTGGGAGAGACCTGTACAAAACGTTCTTCATTGAACACGTACAGAACCTGACTCAAACACACACACGCACACACACACTCTCCGCTGGTTGGAGTCATACCCAGCACAAAGGAAGATGGTTGTGGTTGTTGGAGGTCAGTCATCTCAGCTCCAGGACATCACTGCAGGAGTTCCTCAGGGTAGTGCCCTCAGCCCAACCATCTTCAGCTGCTTCATCAATGACCTTCCTTCCATCATAAGGTCAGAAGTGGGGATGTTCGCTGATGACTGCACAATGTTCAGCACCATTCGCAACTCCTCAGATACTGAAGCAGTCCATGTCCAAATGCAGCAAGACCTGGACAATACCCAGGCTTGGGCTGACAAGTGGCAAGTAACATTCGCGCCACACAAGTGCCAGGCAATGACCATCTCCAACAAGAGAGAATCCAACCATCGCCCCTTGATGTTCAATGGCATTACCATCACTGAATCCCCCACTATCAACATCCTGGGGGTTACCATTGACCAGAAACTGAACTGGACCAGCCATATAAATACTGTGGCTACAAGAGCAGGTCAGAGGCTGGGAATCCTGCGATGAGTAACTCACCTCCTGACTCCCCAAAGCCTGTCCACCATCTACAAGGCACAAGTCAGGAGTGTGATGGAATACTCCCCACTTGCCTGGATGAGTGCAGCTCCCACAACACTCAAGAAGCTCGATACCATCCAGGACAAAGCAGCCCCACTTGATTGGCACCCCATCCACAAACATTCACTCTCTCCACCATCGACGCACAGTAGCAGCAGTTCAAGAAGGCACCTCACCACCATCTTCTGGAGGGGCGATTAGGGATGGGCAATAAATGCTGGGCCCAGCCAGTGAAACCCACCCACTCTGAATGAATAAATAACAATAACACAGGACCCTGTGCAGTACGAGGCAAGGCTGAATCCCCAGTGTGTATGACAGTCCCTATTTCAAGGATTCTAACAGAGACATTTCCATCCAGTATTATTAAGGGTAGAACGCCCAGCTCTGGATTAATGTTGCATTCCATCCAAACCATCATCCGGAACGTTCTATTGATAACAAAGCAAATACCTTGTACATTTGGGGGTTGGAAATATCGTCAACAGTCACCACAGCAACCAGTTCTGACCTTCTGATCTGTGCAGAGGCCCCCTTGAGTCTGTCAGGGAAACCCCAGAATCTCTAACCCCGACGCCATTTTGTGCACAGGAAGATCCCACTGGCAGTGAGCAGAGTGGGGGTGGGGGGGGGCCCTGCCAAGTAGGAGAAATTTGCCCTGGGCTGCGGGGCAAGAGCCGGGGTGGTGAGGCAAAATCGGGGGGTAAAATCCTCCCCTTTGCCATCGTTGAGGTGGACGTTTCTCAGACTGCGGCTGGGGTGAGTCCTGCTGACCCTGGGGAAGCCCTGCCTCGTTTTTATCATGTTTCATTCCTTCACGGGGAGGTGGGTGAGACCAGCGTTCGTTGCCCGTCCCTAATTGCCCCCTGGAACTGAGGGTCTCGCTCGGCCATTTCAGGGGTGGGGGCAGTTTAAGAGTCGACCACGTGGCTGTGGGGTCTGGAGTCACGTGTAGGCCAGAACGGGTAAGGAGGGCAGATTTCCCTCCCTAAAGGGGGCATTAGTGACCCAGATGGGGTTTTTACAACAGTCGATGGCCTGGCCCCCACTGCTCTCTGGGCCGGTGGGGGAGAGAATTCCACAGACTGACCACCCTCTGAGGGAAGAAATTCCTCCTCATCTCCGTCTTCAATGGGAGACCCCTTATTCTGAAACTGTGGCCCCCTCCTCCTCGTTCTAGATTCCCCCACGAGGGGGAATTGCGAAGACCAGAGGTGGAGTGGGTGAAGGCTCAGTTGGATCTAGTTGGGCTTCAGGCTCAGAATTGCAGCTCCTCCGATAATAGTCCACCTTCCATAGAACCATAGAACACTACAGCACAGAAAACAGGCCATTCGGCCCTTCTAGTCTGTGCCGAAATATCCATGGCCCATGATCCTTCCATGTTCTCCTGTGGCTTCCTCCCAGAAGCGGGAATCCATTCCTCCTCCTCCCTCACACTTCTGCACTCTACACTCACTCTTACTTTCTCAGCCCCTCATCACAAACTCAACTCCTTCCTCCCTTCCTCACTCTCCCTCACGTGCTCTCCTCCTTCATCCACTCTGGCTCAGGAGGTCACCCTCCAGACTCTCAGACTTGTCCCCTCTCCAGAGACTCGAGCCCCATAATCCATATCGACAACACCCCAAAGCTGAGGGAGTGCCGCACTGTCGGAGGGTCAGTACTGAGGGAGCGCCGCACTGTCGGAGGGTCAGTACTGAGGGAGCGCCGCACTGTCTGAGGGTCAGTACTGAGGGAGCGCCGCACTGTCGGAGGGTCAGTACTGAGGGAGCGCCGCACTGTCGGAGGGTTAGTACTGAGGGAGCGCCGCACTGTCGGAGGGTCAGTACTGAGGGAGCGCCGCACTGTCGGAGGGTCAGTACTGTGGGAGTGCCGCACTGTCTTTCACGATTGCTATATGTGGGATCTTGCTGTGCACAAATTGGCTGCCGCGTTTCCTCCATTACAAAGGTGAGCTCACTTGAAAAAGAAAAGGCAGCTGATTGGCTGGGAAAACCTTCGGGATGTCCTGAAGTGGGGGTAAGGCGCTAGGCAAATGCAACTCTTTGTCTTTCCTTTCTTGGTCTCTCCTGCCTCTCTTTGCCATCTCTTTGTGCTAGTTTTGTCTTTCATCCCTTTGGCTTCCCCCTTCCTCTCAGCTCCATCTCTCTCCCCTCCCTCTCTCACCCCTCCACCCTGAGTCTGATCCTGTGCTCAGGCCTTAACAGAGGCCTGGCCCCTGGGGCTGAAGGAAACCACGGAGGGAGCTCCAAATCATTTCCCAACACCCAGAAAACCAGAAAGGGAGAGAATTAAAGTCCCAGTTAGAGAGGAGGAAACAGCCTGTTATGTCCGACTTAAAGCATGCATTACCCCTTTAAGGCTGAATTAAACCTTTTTTTTAATTGCCTCACACAATGAGTAAAACGTACGGTTTAAGGTTACATACGTTTGGGGCGTGTCTTTAACAAAACTTCTGCAATCTTCAAACTCAGTAGCAAGCTGTGATTGAGGAGAGAGGGAGAGGGAGCTGAAAACATGTATTTAGAAGTCTTATTACAACGTGTGCTATGGATTTGTGTACTCCTGGAGGAGGCCAGTAATGTTTCTGCAGCGAGGCACGCTGTGTATTGGAACAGTACAAATGCCAGGTAAGTTACTGCGCTGAAACCTCCCGCAGTTCCAGAAAGAGCTGGTCTTAACACTTGTCAGAAATGTCAGAAGTTTTCAAAATATGTGCAAAAGTTTTGAAACCCTCTACACACCTTTTGAAAATACTTGAAAAACTTTTTGGAAAACTTTTCGCAAACTTTTGAAACTTTTTGTAAACTTTTTGTAAACTTTTTAAAACTTTTTGTAAACTTTTTAAAACTTTTTAAAACTTTTTAAAACTTTTGAAAACTTTTGAAAACTTTTGAAAAGTTTTGGAAAGTTTTGGAAAGTTTTGGAAAAGCTTTTGAAAAGCTTTGAAAAGTTTCGAAAGTCTTTGAAACTTTTTGAAATCTGCTGCAAAAACTTTGGAAAACTTTTTTAGAAAGTTCACTTCTGCAGAAACCCTTGTCGGACCCTTTCTGAAAAGGCACCGACCGGATGACGCCAGATTCTCCCATTTCTATTCACCTCTTCCAATATTTCCAGAGTCCCTTTTGGAGAGAGGGAAGGATAAACCAGAGGCTTTTCCGGGAGGGATTGATTTCCGCGCGTTGACACATTTTGTTTGTCAAGCACTCCAGATGCAAACGCTGCCAATGAACTGTTGGCGTTTATTAAAAATAATTCCAGTAAGTGTGGTTGAGTCACCTTCCCGTCATCAAAGATGGTTTTATTGTCCTTTCCCACCTTTTAAAGGGAGCGCGTCTGCTATCGGCTCCAATCACAATAGAAATGGGACTTCAGAGCACATTGCAGCTCGTTAATCTGCGATGCGAGAATCCCAAATGATGCCCCTGTCAGGAATCTCTGTGCTGTGTTTCCAATATGACAACAGTGAGGGCAATTCAGTCAGCTGGAACTCTGGCGGGGACAGGGCTGTCCCTGTATAACCCCGGGCCACAGTACTGGTGGGGACAGGTCTGTCACTGTATAACACTGGGGTACAGTACTGGTGGGGACAGGTCTGTCACTGTATAACACTGGGATACAGTACTGGTGGGGACAGGTCTGTCACTGTATAACACTGGGGTACAGTACTGGTGGGGACAGGTCTGTCACTGTATAACACTGGGATACAGTACTGGTGAGGACGGGTCTGTCTCTGTATAACATTGGGGTACAGTACTGGTGGGGACGGGTCTGTCTCTGTATAACATTGGGGTACAGTACTGGTGGGGACAGGTCTGTTACTGTACAACACTGGGGTACAGTACTGGTGCGGACAGGTCTGTCACTGTATAACACTGAGGTACAGTACTGGTGGGGATGGTTATGTCGCTCTATGTGTCTGGGCTATCGTATTGGGGAAGACTAAAACATCCATCACCATTTGGCTCTAACCTCCCCAAGATAATGTCACTAATCACTTGAACATCCTTTGTTTCCTGCAGGCATTGCTGGTACAGGGCATCAGGGCATTGTCTCCTCGAGGGTGATTGATGAGATGCTGGTGGGGAGAGAGAGATAGAGGAGCAGAGCAAGTTGGCAGAGTGTTTGTGTGGGAGAGAGTTTGGTGGGTTGGGTAGGGAAGGCTGTGTGAGGGAGAAGGGGGTGATAGACAGTGGGAGGGGTGGGTGTGAGAGGGAGCTGAGTGTGGCGTTGCTTGAGGAGAGAGGGAAGGGGGCACGTGAGGGAGGGGAGAGAAGGAAGGTGTCTGAGGTCGAGGGCTAATGGAGAGGTGGATGGTGAGAGTCGTGGGGAGAGTGTGAACGGTCGGGAGTAGAAGATGGGGATGGGGGCATGAGGGAATTCTGGAAAGGGAGGGAAAGAGGAAATGGGAGGGTGAGATCGGCTGGGGAGGGGAGAGGGGGAGGGGGAGTGGGAGGTGGGTTAGAGAATGCTGTAAGGGGAAGGGTTTGAGGGGATGGGGGTGAGGAAGGATGGGGGGAGATGAAGGAAGGGTATATGGACCAAATGCGTTTAGTTGAGTTTGTTCCAGATTCCTCTCCACTTCTCACAAACTGTAATGAATCAGTTTCTGAGCCGTGTTTCTCCAGGTGTTTTGAGGGAGCAGGGTTGCCATCAGTCGACACTGCCTCATTGGCGGAGCCTGCAACCTGAGACGCTCTGTCTCAGCCACACGTACAGCCAGAGCTGCTTTCTTCTCGGGGCCCTGACTCAGCCAATCGCAAGTGGAGCTGGAGCCAGGACTGACACGTCAGTTACAAATCCACTTCGGTCGTTTACTCATTTAGTATCTCTTTGTCTCGTGACGATGGATA